>NC_041391.1:719862027-719941560 GCF_002162155.2 Triticum dicoccoides | reverse complement strand
TTGGCAAACGGTCTATAACCGGCGCCTGGGGCGCTAAATAGGAAACGCCCCCTAGAGGACGCTCAAAGAAATTTTACAGTCTGTAGTGTGATTTCACATGTTAGTGTAGTTCCAGGCTTCATTGTAGAGTATGTATAACACATCATGCTCACTTAACTGACTATCTTTACGTTAAATTTAGAATGATTGAATATTATGTGCCACCATCTTAATTACTCGGTTCTGAAGTGAACAATCCGTTGATCTCCTTGGTGTTGAAATGCAAAGGCATCCACATACCGACACCAAAAAGGAACGTATTATCCGTTCGAAATCGTGGCATTGTGTTCGGTTCAGCACCTATCAGAAACGTCTTATAATTTGGGACAAAGGAATACTTCTCAAGCTGCAATGAAACTCAACACAACGCATTCGGTTCAACACACATAAAAGGACATACACACATACAACACCTGAAAAAACAACATATTTGTTCGAACTAGCAGCAGCAAGAACCTTGTTGTGTTATTGCCTTCGACACACACAAAGCTAGGTCACAAGCCGGTGGCGTACATTTTCCTCTAAACATTAGCAGAGGTAAATAAACTATATACTATGGATAAAGTGTGACCTGACTAACTTCCATTGCTTCACAATTCAAAACAGCCGTTTTCCGGTCCAGCTTGCAGTTACAGGATTTAAACGATACAACAGCCTAGACCTAACCAAACCCATAAACCAGACGCGCGAGAAAGAAACAAACCTGGTACATACACCGCAGGAATGAGAAACCATAAAAACTCTGGACAAAAAGGGAAGCGAGACATCGAGGCAACAAACAATAGCAGTTTGCGTATTTTCCTTTTGGCATGGCAGATAGCTAGCTAGATGCAATGAAAATTGAGACAGATTCTGACACATTCAGTTGTTAGCATATATATACAGTACTTCTCAGATTTTCACTGCATCAAATCATTCTAGCTGTTAAACATACATGTGCCAACATGTGTCACGGCGACTATTGCTTGGTAGCCAAGACTTTGAAGTAGTTAGGAGATCTCTAGTTGTTAGCATAGTTATCATTTAACTTGATATTCTCCTTATCTCTCCATGTAATCTATCTGGTCGTTAACAACCGAACCTTGTATGCCTCTGCGAGATCTGGCCTCGCCTCAATCAATATATATCATGCGGGCTCCCATGTTGGGGGTTGAGACGCTTCTACAATTTCCACATGGTATACAGAGCAGGCCTCTTCCATAGCATCTAGCTCATCCTTCTTCATCTTCTTCATCCTCAACCCATCACGCCGCAGCCATGTCCTCCTCCACCACAATCACCTCCTCTGGCCTCAACTACAACACATCAGAACCCCTTAGCCGGACGAACTACGTTCTCTGGCGAGCCCAGGCGCGATCCCAGATACTGGGCGCCGGCCTGTTTGGCTACATAGATCAAACCATAGAGGAGCCTCCCAAAACAATCACTAGCAAAGATAAAGATGGTAAGGAACAGGTAGTTCCCAATCCTGCCCATAATCCCTGGTTAGTTCAAGATCAGCAAATCGTAGCATATCTCCTTCGTAATCTGTCCAAGGAGGTGCTAGTCCAAGTGGCTTCGCTTGAATCATCTCATGCAATCTGGTCGGCACTAGCAAACATGTTCTCTGCAGTCTCCTTGTCTCGCGTGAACAACATCAGATCTGCCCTCACCAATGCCCAGAAGGGATCTCAATCGGCTTCCACCTACTTCGGGCAGATGCGGGCCCTCTCTGACGAGCTTGCGGCGGCGGGCAAGCCGCTCGGGGAGGGAGAGCTCATCTCCTTCATCGTCGCCGGGCTTGACATGGAGTATCAGCCGATCATCTCCGCACTCGACGTCCGCACCGAGCCCATCACCGTCGACGCGCTTTTCTCCATGGTGGCAAATTTCGATCAGCGCGTTGAGATGTTCAACGGCGCCGGTGGCTTCAAGTCATCGGCCAACACAGCGTCCAGAGGTCGCTCGGGCGGAGGCAAAGGCGGCTACCGGAACCAGAAGAACGGCGGCCGTGGCGGGGGTTATCCTGGCGGCGGTGGCCAAAACCCTAGCAGCGGCTACCCTGGCGCTGGCGGAGGCGCCTACAATCATGGAGGTGGCGGCAGCTACAACAACCACGGCAACAGCGGTGGCCAAGGTGGTGGCCATCGTGGCGGCAGTGGCGGGGGTTACTACAACAACAACGGCCCCCCTCGCCACTACTACAACAACAATCAAGGCGCTCGCTTCATGGGGTACGAGGAGTATGAAAACAAATGCCAAATCTGTAAGAAAACTAACCATATCGCAAAAGAATGCAAGTGGCGCTATGCAGAGGACAATCCCAGAAGGAGGCGTGTTGCAGTCGCAGCAGATGCCTCATACGGAGTGGACTCAAATTGGTATCTTGACTCTGGCTCAAATGAGAACATCACCTCTGAGCTTGAGAAGATGACCATGCACGAGAAGTATCAAGGCCAAGATCAAGTCCACACTGCTGAAAACGGTCCAGGTATGATGATAAGTCATGTTGGCAAGTCTATTATTCAAACCCCACATCGTGATATTCGTGTAGATGATGTTCTGCACATTCCTAATGCATCAAAAAATCTTCTGTCAGTTCATCGCATTACTCTTGACAATGGTGTCTTCATAGAGTTTCATCCCTTTTTCTTTTTGATCAAGGATCAGGTCACGAGGAGGGTGCTTTATCGCGGTAGATGTGTGCAAGGTCTCTATCCGTTGATCCCCACAATTTCCAAGTTCAATAAGCAAGCATATGGAGCTTTCAAGGTGTCCTCAGAACGATGGCATAATCGTTTAGGCCACCCATCTTTTTCCGTTGTTTATCAAATTCTTAGCAAAAATAAGCTCGCGTTTGTTGACGAGCATGATCATGAAACTATCTGTGACTCTTGCCAAAGAGCAAAAAGCCATCAGTTGCCATATCCTATTTCCAATAGTGTTTCAACAAAACCCTTGCAACTTGTGTTTTCTGATGTATGGGGACCGGCCCCCTCCTCTGTCGGTCGGCACACCTATTACGTGAGTTTCATCGATGATTTTAGCAAGTATACATGGATATACCTCCTTAAGAAACGCTCCGATGTTTTCCAAGTTTTTCTTAACTTTCAAGCTCTTGTCGAACGACAATTCAATTGCAAAATACTTGCCATGCAATCAGACTGGGGAGGGGAATACGAGAAACTTAACTCCTTTTTCCAACAGATAGGGATTTCTCATCATGTTTCTTGCCCTCACGCTCACCAACAAAATGGTTCCGCGGAGCGCAAGCATAGACACATTGTCGACGTTGGTCTTTCCCTTCTTGCCGGAGCATCCATGCCACTCAAGTTCTGGGATGAGGCGTTCCTCACCGCGGTGCACCTCATAAATATTTTACCTAGTCGTGTCATCAACTTTGAGACACCCACTGAACGTCTACTTCATATCAAGCCTGAGTATTCTCATCTTCGTGTGTTTGGTTGCGCATGTTGGCCCAACCTTCGTCCCTATAATAATAGGAAACTCATGTTTCGATCAACACAATGTGTCTTCATAGGCTACAGCGCACAACATAAAGGTGTCAAGTGTCTCGATGTAGCCACGGGACGCGTGTATATCTCCCGAGATGTTGTCTTTGATGAAACGGTGTTCCCTTTTGCTAAACTCCACCCAAATGCCGGCGCTTTGCTTCGCAAAGAAATTCTTCTGTTGCCTTCTACCTTAACCGGCGTTGATCATGGGGGAGAGAATAATAGTACTGACCAACTTGCCTCTAATCATCATATTATGCCTGAGATTAATGCTGCAGATTTAAATCCAGAAGAAGAAGGCAACAGGCGTGATTTCATGTGCCCCCTGGCTGGCGACATGCACGCACATCGAGGAGGATTCGCCCCAATATCCTCTCCGGGATCCGGGCGCACAGCACCTGGTCGGGCCTCGGGGCCCGAGCGCCTCGAGCAGGCGCGTGATCAAGACAACGACGGCGCTGCCCCGCACCAACCGCCTGACGACGCGTGGCTGGCAGATACTCGCGCGCCCGACCCCGCCTCACCTGGTTGGTCCACGCCGGTTTCGCCAGGGCCCGCCACTGCACCAGATTTGACCGGGCCCGCCGCTTCACCACCGAGGCGGTCGCCCACAGGCACGACACAATCTTCCTCGGGATCTGAGTCGCCAGCACCTGAGGCTGATTCGACCGGCGGATCTCCTGCGGCTTCATCTCCTGTGGTTTCTCCTGTGGCGCCGCGCACCAGGCTACAGAAGGGAATTACCACTCGGTTAAATTATAAAAATTTCTCAAAAATCGGTATGTCATGCACAACTGGTGAACCTAACAGTTTAATGACAGCACTTGGTGATCCTAGGTGGAAGGCGGCCATGGAAGATGAAATCGCGGCGCTGCGTAAAAATAAAACGTGGCACCTAGTGCCCCCTCGACCAGGCAGAAATCTGATTGATTGTAAGTGGGTATATCGAATCAAGAAGAAGTCTGATGGTACTATAGATAGATACAAAGCAAGACTTGTAGCCAAGGGCTTCAAGCAAAGGTATGGAATAGATTATGAGGACACGTTCAGTCCTGTTGTTAAAGCTGCAACAATCCGTCTTGTGTTATCAATAGCTGTGTCCAGGGGTTGGAGTCTGAGGCAGCTAGATGTTCAGAACGCGTTTCTTCATGGTGTTCTGGAAGAGGAAGTGTACATGAAACAGCCTCCTGGGTTTGAAGACAAAGATGCACCATCCTATGTTTGCAAGCTTGACAAGGCCCTGTATGGGTTGAAGCAGGCACCCAGGGCGTGGTATTCACGGTTAAGTATGAAACTCCAATCACTTGGCTTTGTTCCATCAAAATCTGACACCTCCTTGTTCATCTATAACAAGCACAAAACATCCATATTTGTTTTAATATATGTTGATGACATAATTGTCACTAGTTCTTCTGATGGAGCTGTGACAGCATTACTCAAGGATCTAGGCTCTGAGTTTGCACTCAAGGACTTGGGAGATCTGCATTTCTTCTTGGGCATTGAGGTCAAGAAACATAGCAACGGTATTCATCTATCTCAGGAAAAGTATGCTACTGAACTACTAAGCAGAATTGGCATGCAGAATTGTAAATCTTCACCAACACCTTTGTCTAGTTCAGAACCTTTGTCCTTGACAGAAGGACAGCCTCTGCATCAAGAGGATATTACAGGTTACAGGAGCCTAGTCGGTGGACTTCAGTATTTGACTCTTACACGACCTGACATCTCTTTTGCAGTCAATAAAGTGTGTCAGTATCTTTATGCACCTACCACAGTTCACTGGACAGCTGCAAAACGAATTCTCAGGTACATAAGAAGCACTATACACTTGGGTCTCACATTCAGCAAGTCATCTTCCACACGTGTCAGTGCCTACTCAGATGCAGACTGGGCTGGTTGTTTGGATGACAGAAGGTCAACAGGTGGTTTTGCTATCTTTTATGGACCTAACTTGATATCATGGTGCGCAAGAAAACAAGCTACTGTTTCTAGGTCAAGCACAGAAGCAGAGTATAAAGCATTAGCAAATGCAACGGCAGAAATTATTTGGGTTCAGTCTATGCTCAGAGAACTTGGGGTGACTCAGATTCAGCCTCCTTGTTTGTGGTGTGACAATCTTGGTGCTACATATTTATCTGCTAACCCAGTTTTTCATGCCAGGACAAAGCACATTGAAATAGACTTTCACTTTGTACGAGAACGTGTTGCCAATAAACAGCTTGAGATCAGGTTTATACCTTCCAAAAGTCAGCTTGCAGATGGGTTCACAAAGGCATTGCCATTCAAAGGTTTTGAAGAATTCAAACGTAATCTCAACTTATGCTAGTTGTGATTATGGGGGAGTGTTAAACATACATGTGCCAACATGTGTCACGGCGACTATTGCTTGGTAGCCAAGACTTTGAAGTAGTTAGGAGATCTCTAGTTGTTAGCATAGTTATCATTTAACTTGATATTCTCCTTATCTCTCCATGTAATCTATCTGGTTGTTAACAACCGAACCTTGTATGCCTCTGCGAGATCTGGCCTCGCCTCAATCAATATATATCATGCGGGCTCCCATGTTGGGGGTTGAGACGCTTCTACAATTTCCACACTAGCCAGTTGCATAATTCACTAGGATGAGGGGCATAACTAAACTGCAGTGGCCAGTCCTGTAGCTAAACTGGAAATTTATATCATAACTGAACTGCAGAATTTCACTGCATCAGATCATCAGGGAATTTATATCTTCACTGAGACGAGGTGCAGAACTATATATACTGCCGCGGGCAGTCCTGGTCACTATCAAATGGGGACTTCTATTTTTAAACTAAGGTTACACCAACTAATCCATCTGGTGTATCATCCTTCCACTGCCGTTTAGCAAACAATGACAACCTTATGCACACAAAGCTCAAGTACAAGCAGAAATGTTAGATTTTCATCGTTGAAACAGGGGAGACGCTGAACATATATATGCTACTTTCATTATAGAAAAAAAGCATAAGTGGTCAAGTACACCTAGTAAAATACTATTAAACAGGGAGCACAGGTTGGTAAAAAACGGATAACTGAGTTATTCTAGTAAAGCTAGTGCTAGTGCCGACACCACAAAAGTTAAAACTTATCAAGTTCAACAAACAAAATACAGGAGCAGAGGGAGCACTCCTCCGTACCACGAGTAACATATTCTGCCAATGCATGCAGCAAAAACCAATCTCTACTCCCTGGATCTCAAAGGGAAATCTCAGATGAAGCCGGTGCTGCGGCAAACTGTACGTAGTTGGCTGGCAGGCACGGATCATTCATTCATTGGCCATCCGAGTAGAACATGCTTGGGTACAGCCAGAGCGGCCGAACTGATGACTGCACTGGGGTGCTTCCAAAGCCTGCGGGTTCAACGCGTGTTGGTCGTGTTGGTCTATCCTGCAAGCGATCTGGCCTGCCACACAGCCTATAGAGAAACCAAGGTCGAGCTGTACGAGCAAAGTACACGATGTCGCTCCTTCCTCCCCATAGCTCCGGGCTCATGCAAGAAAGTGCCGAGCTCTTCGCTTCCGCCCCTACAAAGAGTGCCCGCTCGCCCAGCTTCTCCACGGCCACCCGTGTCGCGGGCTCAGTTGACATGTCGAGGCGGTGGAACTCGCCAAAACTGAGAATGAGAAGTATATCACCACAAACCACCAGCCTTCCTACCACCGGCTTTCCTCCCACAGGCTTGGTTTTTATCTCCTGCAGGCCATGCTGAGGGGCCAGCTGCAGAGCGTAGGATCTCCCATAGCTATTCGAGACAATGAGCTGACCATCCAACTCCACAAAATGGTCTATTACAAACTGACAAGGAAGCTGGAGTTCGGACCAAGAGTCGTTTCCAACACGCAGATCAAGCAGGAAGGACTCGGTACTGACAAGGAGATGTGAGTTGGGTGATGCAAGTGGGGCTGTTAGAATGCCAGCCAAGTGAAGTTTTGAACATCCAGCACGGGATGGGAGACGTGGAGTCGACACCTCGTCGCCGGTGAACACATCGATGATGCGACAGTATCCGTTGCAGTAGTAGATGAGCTTACCATAGGAGGATCCAATAAATGTCATCTTCTCCAGGGCATCTTGAGGGATCCAACAGCGAAGGGCGGCGTTTCGGTTGGCTGGATCAACAACCTTACATGGGTATAGCTCACGACAACCACTGGTACAAGGAAGAAGAGGACCTTGTGCACGAATATGGGGCTGGATGAGGAGAGGTGGTAATTTTGTGAGGAATGTGGATTTTGATGGGTACGAGGAGAAGGCAGCACGCCACGAGGGGCATGTGGTGGCGAAGCCAAGAAGGTCTCGGAAGGAGCCCAGCCGATCAACGATGGAGTGAAGCAAGCCATCTGGGAGGTCAGCCCAACCTTGGGGTCCGAAAGAGGCAAGGTGCCAAGGGAGAGAGACGGCAGGCAGTTTGCTGGGTCTCTGCATGATGCGCTGTTGATGGCAAACTCTGCAAGCAATAAAAAGAATTGTAAGCTACTACTAAGCAGATTAAGAAATACAAGGCGGATAGCATGTTAATCGGAACCATGGGTAAGGAGATGATATTCTGCAGGTGAAACATATATGCCTGTGTATCAAAGAAACTTGCTATGTGCTACCAGGAATAAGAAGCATGGATAAATAAACGCGCGATACTTCTTCGGATAAATAAACAACCAAAAGGAACTTCATATAGACCAAAAACAACAGTTTAATCGGATTACATTTGCGGTGGGTCGTCATGGTTATGGAAATATGTGTCCTCCATTTTATTTTATCTTATTTGTGAAGCACATATGTACATTCAGAACATTTCGATGCTGGTGCCTTTCGGCTAGCAGTATACTACATCTGTACACATTCAGCAACTGTACATCTTTACATCGACAAGTGCTGCTCTAGCCCTCTAACGGATGACATTAAAATGTTGTTGAGGTGCGATTTTCTTTCTTTATTCCATTCCATTCAATTGCAGGGGAGGGGGCGCTCGAATTCGCTCAAAACTGGGGACAAACCAAACCTGAATCCGGGTCAGAGTATCCCAAATCGCAGCGCTAGCTGAGTCTAAATCTCGATTAGTCCACCCAATCTACTCTAAATCTAGTCCTATGTTAGGTAAGCACAGTGTATCTTACGCCAGAATTCACTAAAACACCCAACCAAGAAGCGGAAGCGATTCATCCAACCAAGAACCAGCTAGGGTTTCGGCGCAGGGGCGGGAGGTGGAGCGAGCGAGCCTCACGGGTGGGGAAGGAGACGGCGATGCCGATGCGGTCGCCGGCTGTCGCGGACGTCCTCTTCTCCAGGGGTGTCGCCGCCGACTCGCCGGGAACGGAGAGGATCTGCTCTCTTATTGGTTGGGAGGGGAGGGTGGGGAGGTGTGAGCACTACTCAAGCAGAAGCACACTGACGTGAGTGACGGCTGACGGAGCAGAGTGCACTCTGGTCTCCGGGATTCAGATAACCAACGGCTCCGATTCGATTCGTCCAAGCACCAACTTGATATGGCTGGTCATAGTGGGAGTAACTTAAGGAGCAACATAGATGCCACATTAGCAAAAATGATGAGGTGACAAGTAGTTAATGAGGAGAGAGGCAAATAGAGTAACATAATATGTTACCATCACATATCGCTTTCCAATGTAAAATGAGTCTACATAGTGATAAATGAAGACATCTATGTTACTACATATATGACACTACCCACTATGAAGGTAGTAACATAGGCTAGTAACATATACATGTTACTACTTTAAGTTACTCCCCACTATGACCAGCCTAATAGATCAACGGTGGACAAGTCAGCTGAACACCGTAATTGATGAGTGAGTAGGTGGGTTAGGTGCACCCCTCGTCCAGTGAAAAGTCATGAGGCATGGCGAGGAGGTAATTCCTTTGGCTCACGGAATAAAATTGATGAATGAATAAAATTTCGTTTTAATTCAAAAAAAGAAGAAGGTAAGAGCGAATGATCTTTTTCGTGGTTTCCATTCTAAGAAGATCGACTTGTATAAGTCTAAAAATGGGGAGCAAAGGAAGAAGCAGGCTGAGCCATCTAGGAGGTGTTTGGCAACAGAAACGTTAACGGCAACGTTAACGTAATCAGATCACACTGTTTACATAGGTGTAATGAGATTTTTTGAAGTTTGTTTGGTTCACGTTGGCGTAAAGGTATTGCTTACCATCGCTCTGTTCTTGCTCGGCCCTGCTGCTCGCCGGCGGAACCTCGCCGGCCACTATCGTCCCTGTGGATGGCCTGCTCTTGCTCGGCCCCAGCTGCCCAAGATCTCAAACGCCACGGGCCACCATCGTGCGGGGAGGATGGGGGCTCGTGGGGCAGGATACCGTGACCTTACCGGTGTGGGGTGGGCGGTATCGATCCATAACTGGGCCTGACCTGTTTACAGAGGGATTCGTTTACGTAGTGGACTAAACAAACAAGAGTAACGTTTTTCCTTTACAGCGTAAACAGGTGACGGGCAAATATCGCCGAAACAAACACCTCCTTATGCTTACCGTCTTACCGTCCAACTTTATTATTGTATACGGTACTACCTTGATTGATTACCCCAATAACAGTTGACTAGCCCAGCCACGTGGAATGTGTGACAAACAACGGTGATTTAGATCGTGAGAGCATCTACAACCGAATGCCCTCAAGCCCCCAAATGTTCGAGCGGGCAGCTCGGCCAATGACCGCTCGCGAAAGCGTGACACAATCGAATCCCTCAAACCCGATCTATACGCCCGGGTTGACCGACACCCCATAGCCGACTCATATCTGGGTGGATATGGGGCAGTCCGGATGCGTCTGCCACGACTGACCGGTGCACCTCGTCCCCACATATAACTCGTCCTGGGCGAACCCTACACAGTCGGTCAAACACTCTCGAAGAGTCCATATTCCACCGCCATTTCCTTTCCTTCCCTTCCCTCTCGGTCTCCTCCCAATCTCTCCTCGTTCCTCTCCGTCATGTCGAGCTCCGGCAGCACCGGCGGTGTCGGATCAAGCAGCGAAGTAGACCCCATCGACTGGACGCCCTATGCGCCGCATTAGCGCGGTTGCAGGTGGACAAGGGTTGGAGCTCACACACACACAACCCATATGACAAGTTGATGGACTACCAGTGCAATTGCTTTGAAAAGATATACGAGGAATTGTTTCGAGGTACAGAAGCGACGTTGGCATGAGTCTCGAAGATGTAACGACCAGACGTTAGCCCTAGGTTATGTAACCGCCATGTGTCACTTGTGGACAAGTGTCTTGCATGTTGTCGTGATGTATATCTGGCCTACATAGAAGATACAAAGCTACATGTGCGGACATGTAGTCACCAAAAAAATTAACACAAGCATGAGGCTCAACATATAACATGGTAGCCTCATGGACATGGAAATAAACAAGATATTGTTCAGTTAGCTTACATTAAAATTTAGATATCATTTTACTAGAAGCTTGATGATATTAGAGTTTAGATATTATTTGGTTATATGTCACCTTATCTTATATATGTATTGGTTAGATTGTATACATGACAACTAAACTATTAGCATTCAACTTAATTGTCTTTGGAGAAGTCTGAGTACAATAGAGAATTACATAAGAAATGACAAAATATTATTAAATATTCTACATGGTCTCTATTTTTCTTAATAAAAAATGTGACATTAATAAATACTCCTAGTGTACTATAATTTTTTTATTTTTCTAATTGACTAGTATGATTCATGGATACCGAGACTCGGGATGAGATAGTAGTACAAAACTGCTCAGTGTACATCATGTTCATATTCATATGAAAGAAATTCAAATTGAGATTAATGTTAAATTATATGGAAACTCAAACCTCAACTCCTAGTATGTGTAGAATGCCTTGGCTTATGGATAGGTAGTGAATATAACAACGGGATCCAATTTGATTATATTGTCCAGAAAAAAACATCATAATAATTGCTCTCCTCCTGCTTCGGCATCACGGTCGGAACTTAGCCGGTAAAAGTGCGTCCGGTGGGAAAGGAATCCAAGATTAACTTGGACAAAATAATACGAGTGAAACTGAAAACAAACGCATCATTTGTCTGCTCTCAATTACTTGGTATGTATCTCTACAATGGAAGAATTTCAAAATTCAATATAAAATGAGTTGAATAGACTAAGCAATAATAAAAATATCATCAGCATGTATTACCGCCACTTATTAGACCATGAAGTCCGGAATATTAAATAAAAATGACATGCCAACAACTTGTAAA
Source organism: Triticum dicoccoides (assembly GCF_002162155.2). Taxonomy (NCBI): domain Eukaryota; kingdom Viridiplantae; phylum Streptophyta; class Magnoliopsida; order Poales; family Poaceae; genus Triticum; species Triticum dicoccoides. The sequence continues at coordinate 719,929,774 of NC_041391.1, read as the reverse complement.
ACATAACTGTCACCCTCTCCCACCCCTTCGGCGGCAGTTCCTCCCGGACAGCGCCCCCATATCTATCCCATATATGAGCTGGTTATGGTGGCTACCAAACAACTGGGACATATAGGACCAGTTTAAGGTGTCTAGTTGGGTGGGAAAAAGTGTCTGGGTAGTGAACGGGCAGCTAGCCCAAACGTTTGAGGAGGATATGGGGGCTCCAACGGCGAGACAAGAGGGGTGCGGAGAGGACATTTGTGGCGGTGTGACGGATCCGCCTTCGGTGTCGCCCGTAAATGAGGCGGGGCAATCCACTATTCTTGGAGCCAGCTGCCAGGTAGTGGTTGTCTCATTGGCATGGCAAATATATATCTAGCTTGCAGCAGATATCTAATATGACACGCAAAAGGCATATATATGGGCATCATCCTATCTTATACTTCCTCCGTCTCGAAATACCAGTACATTCCAACTGTAACAAAAACATGCCAATCTTACCTTTTATATCATCAGATGCAGGGTTCTATGCATCTACATGCTTCTTTTCTATATGCAATGCAAGATGAACAAAAGTTCTTTCTATATGCAATGGAAGATGAACAAAAGTTCCGAGCGCATTCAACATGCTTCTCTATATGCAGTGGAAGTTGAGAAAAACTTCCTGGCGCATTCAACTGTACCGAAATTGAGACAAGTTTCCAACACATTCAGTTTAGCTGTTATACTCCTCATGTTTTTTACCATCCACTCAAATTGGGGAAATATCAGGTGCCACCGAAGTTTAGATGATACTGTATCATGATACAGGCTCTTGGGAGCCGCTAGATCTCAAATCAAACGGTTTCTGGGAGCTTCTGAACATTTGAAAAAAATTATCCAAAAGTCCTAAAATTACACACAGGTACAACAGCTCCATGGATGCCGTCGGATTCATGATCCAACGGTCTAGATGCCCGTATCACGGTAGCATACGAAAACCGGTATCACCTAAAACTTTCCCCGTTCAAATTCTAGCTAGTTGCATGATTCACTGGGATGATAAGGCAAAAAGCTAAACTGCACTGTATGTAACCAAGTATCACATGGGGATTTTTATCCCCACATTATTAAGGGGACACCAACTAATCCACCTTCTCCATCATCCTTCAATTTTTCATCTTAGCAAACAATGACAAGCATTTAAACAATCTTATAGAACTGACTTGAGTTGTCAGATGATTTTAGAGGATTTGCCCAACGAACCCTCCTCGCGACCCTCCTGCGCCCCCCCCCCCGCGGGCGGCCAGGAGGGAACCCTAGCCGCCGCCGCCGGGGCGCCCCCTCCTCCTCTCATCCCTCCCTCGCTGCTGCCAGGGGGCGCAGCCGGGCGAAGTGCGGCTGGCGCCGGCGGCAGCGGGGAGATCGTCCTCTCGCGCGGGGCCTTGATGCGGGACGGGGCGGCCGGGCTAGGGTGTGGCGCTGGCGGCGGGCGCTGTGGCGTGGCGGGGAGCCAGAGCTGTGCAGCATCGGCATCTTGCTGGCTGCACGACGGGCGTCGTGGTGGCGGAGCGTGCTAGGCGGCCAGTGGCGGCGGATGGTGCGGGTCAACGCAGCTCCGCCAGATCTAGCCGCATCGCGACGCGGGCTGCTGAAAGATCGTGGATGTCGCCTAGGGGGGGGGTGAATAGGCGTTTTAAAATAATTACGATAGAGGCTTGAACAAATGCGGAATAAACCTAGCGGTTAATTTGTCAAGCACAAAACCTTACAACAACTAGGCTCACCTATGTGCACCAACAACTTATGCTAAGCAAGATAAGAAGCTATGTGATAGCAAGATATATGACAAGGAACAAAATGGCTATCACAAAGTAAAGTGCATAAGTAAAGGGCTCGGGTAAGAGATAACCGAGGCACGCGGAGACGATGATGTATCCTGAAGTTCACACCCTTGCGGATGCTAATCTCCGTTTGGAGCGGTGTGGAGGCACAATGCTCCCCAAGAAGCCACTAGGGCCACCGTAATCTCCTCACGCCCTTGCACAATGCAAGATGCCGTGATTCCACTAAGGGACCCTTGTGGGTGGTCACCGAACCCGTACAAATGGCGACCCTTGGGGGCGGTCACCGAACCCGTACACTTTGGCAACCCTTGGGGGCGGTCACCGGTACCCGTCAAATTGCTCGGGGCGATCTCCACAACCTAATTGGAGACCCCGACGCTTGCACGGAGCTTTACACCATAATGATTGAGCTCCGAACACCACCAACTGTCTAGGGCGCCCAAGCACCCAAGAGGAACAAGCTCAAGGGTACCAACCACCCAAGAGTAATAAGCTTCTCAACTTGTAACTTCCACGTATCACCATGGAGAACTCAAACCGATGCACAAATGCAATGGCAAGGGCACACAGAGTACCCAAGTCCTTCTCTCTCAAATCCCACCAAAGCAACTAATGCTAGGGAGGAAAGTAAGAGGAAGAACAAGAAGGAGAACACAAAGAACTCCAAGATTTAGATCCAAGGGGTTCCCCTCACATAGAGGAGAAAGTGATTGGAGGAAGTGTGGATCTAGATCTCCTCTCTCTTTTCCCTCAAAAACTAGCAAAAATCCATGGAGGGATTGAGAGTTAGCAAGCTCAAAGAAGGTCAACAATGGGGGCAAAAACAAGCTCAAGAGATAGGGAACCATTGGGGAAGAAGACCCCCTTAAATAGGCCCCCACGAATCTGCCCGTTATGTGTAGAAAACTGTAGGACCGGTACAACCGGTGCACGAACCGGTACAACCGGCCAAAGCAGAGGAAAAACCTACCTGGGAAAAGCTCTAAGCGGTACAACAGCCTGGGGAACCGGTAGTACCGGTTAAACCGGTCAACAACCGCCCAAGAACCGCTCCAAAATAGAAACTAGTCCGGTGGTAGAGCGGTACATGGCCGGTACAACCTCCGGACCAATTCTGGAGCGGTACAACCGCTCCAAACACCGGTTGTACCGGTCAACCGGTACAACCTCTCTACGGGGCGGTACAACCTCTCTATGTAAAACAGGCAATATCAAAACAGCCACAACTTTCGCATACGAGCTCCGAATTCAATGAAACCAAGTTTGTTGGAAAGCTAGCAACAAGGGCTAACACAATATTGATAGAAATATCAATAAGAAGCAAATGAGAAAAGGCCCATAAGAAAATGGTGAGAACCCTTCCTTGGATAAGACCGGTAAAACCTCCAACACCAAAAACATCATAGAAGACGCATGCGAACTCCGTTTTTGATGAACTCAAGCTTGTCATCAAGATGACCATAAGCTCTAAGACTCACAAAGAGAACCAAACAAGAACAAAGAAACATGATGCAAGGATGCAATGGTTTGAGCTCTCTACTAACGATACGATCAAGCTACCAACTTGAGAGCCCCCCTTGATAGTACGGCAAACGATCCTATAACCCGGTCTCCCAACTACCACCACGAGACAGGTAAAATAGAAAACCTATCAAGGGCAAACCTTTGCCTTGCACATGGTCCACTTGAGCTAGATGAAGACGATCTTGACTCCCTCAAGTTGGACCACCTTTCTTGATTACGTTGGCTCGATGAAGACAAGATGATTGCTCCCCCATAGTCCACTATGGGTGAGCGACACTTCGGCACATCTTCACAAGTCCATTGACACCACAATAGATGGCAAGATTCAAACTTGATTGCTCCCCCATACTCCATTATGGGTGAGCCACTCTTCGTGTTGCTCCACTTGAAGTTGCACACAGCAAACTTGATGACGATCACCACTTGATGTCATCCTCCATGGGTTGTATGGGATCTTCCTCTTGATGCAAGACCATGGAAACATACCTAACCCCACAAAGAACTCTCACGTAGACCATGGGTTAGTACACAAAGCGTAATGGACAATTCTTACCATACCATGGGAACACTTGGTCCCTCTCGGTACAACTTGTGCGCTTTGTGTGTTGATCAACTTGAATCACTCTCTGTACTTAGGCTAGATCAACCTTGAATCTTTCCAACTCTCTTCATTTGGATGATGTCTTGAAGGTAAACATGAATGATCACATAATCTTCTTCTTCAAGACATGCTTGCAATAAGCTCAACACTCACATGACCAATCTTTGGATAATTGCTTAATAGCACCTTGGTCAACTCATAAACTCCTTGAAACCAACACATGGACTTCAAGAAAAGCCTATGGACAAAACCTTCAAATATAACTCAAGGCAACCATTAGTCCATAGAGATTGTCATCAATTACCAAAACCAAACATGGGGGCATCGCATGTTCTTTCAATCTCCCCCATTTTGGTAATTGATGACAATCACTTTCAAGAGAGTTTATATAAGGAATTATGCATCACCATGCAATACAACAACCAATAGTGCATGCAAATGAGATGCAAATGCTAAGGAACAAAACCAAAGCAAGAGGAGACAACTCTCTAAACTTCTCCACACAACTCTCTGAAACTTCTCCCCCATTGGCATCGATTGCCAAAATGGGCTAAAAGCTTAGAAGGCCAATATAAAATGTGTTCCTCCATAAATTGTGTATTTCTCAACAAGAGAGTGGAATGCAATACACATATCCAACGGTAAATACTTGGAGGAAGACAAACTATATTGAGGCCCAAATATTGCAAAAGGAAGATATGCCACAAAGACACAATCAAAGAGAGAAACACGCAATCAAGCAATCAAAAGATACCAATTGAAGCAAGCTATCAAAAGATACCAATTGAACCAACTAGGCCAATGATCCTACGAGCCACATGAATAAAGGATATTATGATAAGAGCGGAGCAGTGTTCCAAAGAAACTAGAGAAGCTCCCCATGATTTGTGCACATCAAGAATTTTTGTATTTGGATACAAAGTGCACAAAATAGGATCATAGCTCCCCCAAAATCAATAGAAACTTACAACAAGTGCAAAGAGAGCATATAGGAAACTAAGCCTAGTACTTGCAACAAACACATGGTTGAGCAACAAGTAAGAGAGGCAACTTAAGACTGGGCTCAACCAAAAAGATGTGTGTGGCTCAAGGCAATGCACTTGAGAAGACTAATGTACAGAAGAGCATTAAGCAACAATAAAGTCTTCAAAGAATGAGGCACACGGTGCAAGGCCTATCATTCCCACACACAACTAGAGAATGGGTTCACAAACTTACTAATAAGCATATAGAGAACCTATGCTTGTGACAACCCGCGGAGAAGATAGAAGATGAGAGGCTCATCAAGACGACGGATACCAAAAAAAAGATGGCAAAAGCCTCGTAAAGATAAGCAAGAGGAAAATAATCTTCACCACACAAGAGTGCAACAAGATGCAACGAGATAAGACCCGCACTGAAGCCACACACTTTCACGGAGCCACCAAAGAAATAACATGAGAAAGAAACGATGGACATGAAAGAAAGGGATATCAGCTAGAGATGTACCTTCTCTCAAGTGTATAAGATTCTAGGTAGATGAAAATCATGATGATATCAATCCACAAAGAAGGATATACACATGAAATAGTTACAAAAAGGAAAGAACAAGATATCCACAAGGAAGTCATAAATATACCAATAAGAAATTTGCTTGAGAGCATAACACATGGCTAGATATGGTCTTATTGTATATAAATGAATTCCAACCACACGAACATCAAAGACATCACAACTAGCAACAAGAGATCATTGTTGGGATGTTTTGAGAAAGGAAACAAGTAACACAAGAAAGAATGAATAGCATGCCATGATACAACCTACACAAGGTTGATGGAAGAAATGTGTGCATGAAGTAGATGATGATACTTGTTACCGAGATATCATTGGAAGGATATAGTAGATACCTATTGAAGGTAGATAGTAGTTCATTGATGATCCTAGCTTGACTACAGTAAGCACATGGTGACAACACCTTCCTTGTGAGTGAGACGAGCATCCAATGCATCTCCAATTGTTCCTAGAACAAAAACACAAACAAAATGGTACCCAAACTCATCGGGACCAAATAGTTAGAAACACCAACACATAGGACAAACTCCACATAAATATGTTTATCTAGATATGAAAATGAATTTCATGCACATCTCATCCAAATTGAGACTAGGTGGAGTTTCCCCTATATATTGAGTCAAAGAGAGAAATCATGCCAAATGAAAATACATGAAGTAAACATGCATGCTCAAGACTTTCAAAACCCGAAACCAAAAGACAAAGAAATGCCAAGGGAAGAAAAGATACCAAATGAATAAATCATCACTTGGAGGATGTCCATAAAATATACATCAAGGAATGAGATATCCATTGATACACATGAAAATAAAGATGTCGAACTCCCAAAGAGAGAATGGTTCCAAACAAACCAAGCTCTCAACAAAGTTTCATGATGGCACAAGTACCAAAAAGAAATGGCTTGCCTTCCACCAAAACACACTTGATGAGGATCACAAGATGAGCGTTTTAGAGAAAATAGAATAGCTCCCCCACAAGTTGTGCATTACATAGGAATTGCATTTGAATACAAAATGCACAAGGTGGGATCATCACTTTCACTATATCTAGAAAACACTAGAGAAGAACAAGAAATAAACAAGATCCACAAGTGGTAGGGAAGACAATGGGAGTTGACACAAACTTGGCAAGAGATAAGGCAAATAAAAAGCAAACGCCAACGTGAAGATGATCAATAATTTCTACCACACATAAGTGAGTACCAATTGTCAAAGACAAGAAGTATTTGGAAATAATTCCCGTTGGTAGATAGCAATGATATCCAACATCATCTTCACACCAAACACACGCAAATTGCAACTTGTAGAAATAACATTCCACCTAGGAACAAGATAATCTACAATATCAATTCTAGGTGACAATATCTCAAATGTACACATTTTCTAGGCTTGTAATATGCACTTAGCATATTACTCCCCCATAATGTGATACCAATAAGAACTTAACAAGAGGCAATAAGAGGAACAAACAAGAGATAATTAATGGACTATTTAGAGTTTGAATTTCTCATGAGAGATATACCACCTAGCGACTAGATAATCTTGCAATATCAATACTAGATGGTATTCCTCATGTACACACATTTATAGGATTGTGAGGTGCACAAAGCACATCACTTCCCCAAAATGGGATGTTCCATTAATCTCTCACACGAGCCAACTAGGATACAAACAAGAAACATAAAGGCTCAACGCATGACACACGCGTACATGATGTGCAAACCAACACACACATACTTGATTGCTCAAGATAAGCAAGTTGGAATCACAACATATACAAACACATGCAAGGAACAAAACCAAAACATGCAAGGGGGTAAGTAACTTTGAATGTAAGCAATTTTAAGTACAAGTTACCGCAAGGAGGCACATTGGATATAAGATATAAACTTGATGATTCAATTGACTTGGCTTGAGACAATAAGAGTGATGAAGTCCCCTTAATTCTTCATAATGTAGCCAAGTCTCCAATGCCCTCCAACAACACCTATTGATCAAGTTTGATCTTGTTGGTCCCCAACCAAGTTGGGTCCTAAGAGGTTAGTCACAATAGGTTTGGCTACCCAAATGGTTCTTTGCTTGACACCACTTTGAGTACCAACAAACTTGGCAAACACATTGCCAACCTTATCCTTACCAAGAGAATAGATATCATCAATAATAATTGGGTTTGATAAGTTACCACTAGTGCATGAAGAAGCGACGTGACCTTTCTCACGACATAAGTAGCAACGTCTGCTCTTCACTTTATTCTCACTTGATTTCTAAATTTGAGAAGCATTAACTTGAGTCTTCTTGGGAAGAGGCCTTTCTTCAACTTGAGGTTGAGCATGAGATTGAACTTGTGCCCTCTTCCCTTGTTGCTTGACACTAATGGCCTTATTCTTCAATGGGCAAGATCTAACATGATGCCCTTCTATTTTGCACTTGAAGCAAACAATCTTGGCCGAATTCTTGACTTGTTCTTGGCCCTTCCTTTTGTTCATCTTGGACTTCTTCTTCTTATTGGAGTTGAATCCAAGTCCACCTTTGTCATTGGGGTATTTTTGCACACTCAAGATATTGTTGAGTGTGGATTTCCCTTCATGACACTTTTCCAAGTCTTTCTTCAAAGAAGTGACTTGGGCCTTGAGCTCTTTGATTTCCTCTACATGGTTAGTCTCAACACAAGTACTAGAGGAAGTATAAGCTTCATCGTTAGAGCAACAAGGCAAGGAAAGCAATTCATCACAAGATGTACCAACATTGTGAGTAGATGAATTACAAGGACTAGCACATGGCAATATACTATTTTGACTAGAAGTAGTGCTAGTATCCACATGAGGCTCACTAGATGTTACCTTAGCTATCATGGCCTCATGAGCTATCTTTAGCACACTATGGGATACTAGAAGATCATCATGAGAGCTTGAGAGATTTTCATGACTTTCTTCCAATTTCCCATAATTGCAAGATAGCACCTCAAGTTGAGCCCGTAGCTCAACATTCTCCTTCAAAAAGGATGCTTCACAAGTAATAGAATTAGTAGCACAAGCATCATCATTAACAACAAGAGGAGAAGGCAACTTGGCAAGCTCTTTTAAATAAGAAGCTTCAAGTTGAGCATGAGACTCGATGAGTTTTATGAGCTCACCCTTGATGACCCTTGAGCCATTTTCGAGGTGCTCAAAATCCTCAAGGAGTCTAGCATGAGCAACTTCAAGCTTAACATTTTTAGTTTCAAAAACATTGGCCACCTCAAGAGCTCTATCAGTAGATTCCTTCACTCTAGACAATTCTAGAGCAAAAGTCTCCTCAAGAGATTTCTTGGTGGTTTGTTCAAGCTCAAGAGCTTGAGAGAGGTCTGCAATCTCATTAGTGTAATCACGCCCATGACCTTCCATTTTATCAATGGTGACCTCATGCTCCTCAAGACGAGATTCCAACTCATCAATATATTTCTTGCTCTCAATAGCAATGGACATAATTTCCATGAAGTTGGAACGAGCAATTTTATTTTTATGAAGAGCTTTAGAAACCATTTCCCCCTTAATTTTTAAGGAGGCAACATTATCATTCTCTTCATCATTATCCTCATCATCATTAGCATCAACATCATCATCAAGAGACATATTGGGGTACAAAGTAGGAGATACCTTTGACGCCTTAGCCATAAGGCAAAAAGCAATAGATGATGATGTACGATCCCTTGAGGCACCATTAAACACCACATCTTGTTCCATGGAGTGTTCGGTTTCCTCTACATTGTTAGCACAACAGTTCGAGGAAATAGATGCATTTTTATCATGGCAACAAGACATAGCAAGCATATCATCATGATATTTAGTCAAGCAATTTCTACATGATATGCAAAGACTATCAACACAAGCATGTGAAACATTTGGAGTGCTCGAAGTGTTAAAACCCAAACAGGGAGCATTGCAATAATATAGTGATGAAGGATCATCCACAATAAGCATACTATCATCATTGCAATGACCAACACTACTCACCATATCATTACCTTGTGGCAAACCACATGTAGGTGAAGTAGAAGAAGTTGAGAAGACTATATGACCGGAGGTGGAGGGAGAACAACCATCCCCACAAATCTTGGACACACCACATTTATCTTGAAGCTTTGTCCATAACTCATGAGCATCCCGGAACGGCATGAGTTGAAATATAACTACATTGCTCAAAGCATCGAAAAGCACATTAGAGGCTTGAGCATTGAGATAAGAGTTTTTCTCATCCTCTAAAGATAATGTTTGGGGATCCTTTGGAGGAGAAAAACCCATATCTACAATTCGCTCTATATTTGGGTCCGTGACCCTAAAGAGATTAAGCATGCGAATTACCCAAACATCAAAATTTGTGCCATCGAAACTAAGAGTGTCAAAGAATACTAATCCTCTAGTCGACATCTTTACTCTCTAGGCGGTTAAGCCCAACAAAGAGAGACGAGGCTCTGATACCAATTGAAAGATCGTGGATGTCGCCTAGGGGGGGGGTGAATAGGCGTTTTAAAATAATTATGGTAGAGGCTTGAACAAATGCGGAATAAACCTAGCGGTTAATTTGTCAAGCACAAAACCTTACAACAACTAGGCTCAGCTATGTGCACCAACAACTTATGCTAAGCAAGATAAGCAACTATGTGATAGCAAGATATATGACAAGGAACAAAATGGCTATCACAAAGTAAAGTGCATAAGTAAAGGGCTCGGGTAAGAGATAACCGAGGCACGCGGAGACGATGATGTATCCCGAAGTTCACACCCTTGCGGATGCTAATCTCTGTTTGGAGCGGTGTGTAGGCACAATGCTCCCCAAGAAACCACTAGGGCCACCGTAATCTCCTCACGCCCTTGCACAATGCAAGATGCTGTGATTCCACTAAGGGACCTTTGTGGGCGGTCACCGAACCCGTAAAAATGGCGACCCTTGGGGGCGGTCACCGAACCCGTACACTTTGGCAACCCTTGGGGGTGGTTACCGGTACCCGTCAAATTGCTCGGAGCGATTTCCAGAACCTAATTGGAGAACCCGACGCTTGCCCGGAGCTTTACATCACAATGATTGAGCTCCGAACACCACCAACTGTCTAGGGCGCCCAAGCACCCAAGAGGAACAAGCTCAAGGGTACCAAGCACCCAAGAGTAATAAGCTTCTCAACTCGTAACTTCCACGTATCATCGTGGAGAACTCAAACCGATGCACAAATGCAATGGCAAGGGCACACAGAGTACCCAAGTCCTTCTCTCTCAAATCCCACCAAAGCAACTAATGCTAGGGACGAAAGTAAGAGGAAGAACAAGAAGGAGAACACAAAGAACTCCAAGATCTAGATCCAAGGGGTTCCCCTCACATAGAGGAGAAAGTGATTGGAGGAAGTGTGGATCTAGATCTCCTCTCTCTTTTCCCTCAAAAACTAGCAAGAATCCATGGAGGGATTGAGAGTTAGCAAGCTCAAAGAAGGTCAACAATGGGGGCAAAAATGAGCTCAAGAGATAGGGAACCATTGGGGAAGAAGACCCCCTTAAATAGGTCCCCACGAATCTACCCGTTATGTGCAAAAAACTGTAGGACCGGTACAACCGGTGCACGAACCGGTACAACCGGCCAAAGCAGAGGAAAAACCAACCTGGGAAAAGCTCTAAGCGGTACAACAGCCTGGGGAACCGGTAGTACTGGTTAAACCGGTTAAACCGGTCAACAACCGCCCAAGAACCACTCCAAAACAGAAACTAGTCCGGTGGTAGAGCGGTACATGGCCGGTACAACCTCCGGACCAATTCTGGAGCGGTACAACCGCTCCAAACACCGGTTGTACCGGTCAACCGGTACAACCTCTCTACGGGGCGGTACAACCTCTCTATGTAAAACAGGCAATATTAAAACAACCACAACTTTCGCATACGAGCTCCGAATTCGATGAAACCAAGTTTGTTAGAAAGCTAGCAACAAGGGCTAACACAATATTGATAGAAATATCAATAAGAAGCAAATGATAAAAGGCCCATAAGAAAATGGTGAGAACCCTTCCTTGGATAAGACCGGTAAAACCTCCAGCACCGAAAACATCATAGAAGACGCAGGCGAACTCCGTTTTCGATGAACTCAAGCTTGTCATCAAGATGACCATAAGCTCTAAGACTCACAAAGAGAACCAAACAAGAACAAAGAAACATGATGCAAGGATGCAATGGTTTGAGCTCTCTACTAACGATACGATCAAGCTACCAACTTGAGAGCCCCCCTTGATAGTACGGCAAACGATCCTATAACCCGGTCTCCCAACTACCACCACGAGACAGGTAAAATAGAAAACCTATCAAGGGCAAACCTTTGCCTTGCACATGGTCCACTTGAGCTAGATGAAGACGATCTTGACTCCCTCAAGTTGGACCACCTTTCTTGATTACGTTGGCTCGATGAAGACAAGATGATTGCTCCCCCATAGTCCACTATGGGTGAGCGACTCTTCGGCACATCTTCACAAGTCCATTGACACCACAATAGATGGCAAGATTCAAACTTGATTGCTCCCCCATACTCCATTATGGGTGAGACACTCTTCGTGTTGCTCCACTTGAAGTTGCACACAGCAAACTTGATGACGATCACCACTTGATGTCATCCTCCATGGGTTGTATGGGATCTTCCTCTTGACGCAAGACCATGGAAACATACCTAACCCCACAAAGAACTCTCACATAGACCATGGGTTAGTACACAAAGCGTAATGGGCAATTCTTACCATACCATGGGAACACTTGGTCCCTCTCGGTACAACTTGTGCGCTTTGTGTGTTGATCAACTTGAATCACTCTCTGTACTTAGGCTAGATCAACCTTGAATCTTTCCAACTCTCTTCATTTGGATGATGTCTTGAAGGTAAACATGAATGATCACATAATCTTCTTCTTCAAGACATGCTTGCAATAAGCTCAACACTCACATGACCAATCTTTGGATAATTGCTTAATAGCACCTTGGTCAACTCATAAACTCCTTGAAACCAACACATGGACTTCAAGAAAAGCCTATGGACAAAACCTTCAAATATAACTCAAGGCAACCATTAGTCCATAGAGATTGTCATCAATTACCAAAACCAAACATGGGGGCATCGCATGTTCTTTCAATCTCCCCCATTTTGGTAATTGATGACAATCACTTTCAGGAGAGTTTATATAAGGAATTATGCATCACCATGCAATACAACAACCAATAGTGCATGCAAATGAGATGCAAATGCTAAGGAACAAATCCAAAGCAAGAGGAGACAACTCTCTAAACTTCTCCACACAACTCTCTAAAACTTCTCCCCCATTGGCATCGATTGCCAAAATGGGCTAAAAGCTTAGAAGGCCAATATAAAATGTGTTCCTCCATAAATTGTGTATTTCTCAACAAGAGAGTGGAATGCAATACACATAACCAATGGTAAATACTTGGAGGAAGACAAACTATATTGAGGCCCAAAGATTGCAAAAGGAAGATATGCCACAAAGACATAATCAAAGAGAGAAACACGCAATCAAGCAATCAAAAGATACCAATTGAAGCAAGCTATCAAAAGATAACAATTGAACCAACTAGGCCAATGATCCTACGAGCCACATGAATAAAGGATATTATGATAAGAGCGGAGCAGTGTTCCAAAGAAACTAGAGAAGCTCCCCATGATTTGTGCACATCAAGAATTTTTGTATTTGGATACAAAGTGCACAAAATAGGATCATAGCTCCCCCAAAATCAGTAGAAACTTACAACAAGTGCAAAGAGAGCATATAGGAAACTAAGCCTAGTACTTGCAACAAACACATGGTTGAGCAACAAGTAAGAGAGGCAACTTAAGAGTGGGCTCAACCAAAAAGATGTGTGTGGCTCAAGGCAATGCACTTGAGAAGACTAATGTACAGAAGAGCATTAAGCAACAATAAAGTCTTCAAAGAATGAGGCACACGGTGCAAGGCCTATCATTCCCACACACAACTAGCGAATGGGTTCACAAACTTACTAATAAGCATATAGAGAACCTATGCTTGTGACAACCCGCGGTGAAGACAGAAGATGAGAGGCTCATCAAGACGAGGGATACCAAAAAAAAAGATGGCAAAAGCCTCGTAAAGATAAGCAAGAGGAAAATAATCTTCGCCACACAAGAGTGCAACAAGATGCAACGAGATAAGACCCGCACTCAAGCCACACACTTTCATGGAGCCACCAAAGAAATAAAATGAGAAAGAAACGATGGACATGAAAGAAAGGGATATCAACTAGAGATGTACCTTCTCTCAAGTGTATAAGATTGTAGGTAGATGAAAATCATGATGATATCAATCCACAAATAAGGATATACACATGAAATAGTTACAAAAGGGAAAGAACAAGATATCCACAAGGAAGTCATAAATATACCAATAAGAAATTTGCTTGAGAGCATAGCACATGGCTAGATATGGTCTTATTGTATATAAATGAATTCCAACCACACGAACATCAAAGACATCACAACTAGCAACAAGAGATCATTGTTGGGATGCTTTGAGAAAGGAAACAAGTAACACAAGAAAGAATGAATAGCATGCCATGATACAACCTACACAAGGTTGATGCAAGAAATGTGTGCATGAAGTAGATGATGATACTTGTTACCGAGATATCATTGGAAGGATATAGTAGATACCAATTGAAGGTAGATAGTAGTTCATTGATGATCCTAGCTTGACTACAGTAAGCACATGGTGACAACACCTTCCTTGTGAGTGAGACGAGCATCCAATGCATCTCCAATTGTTCCTAGAACAAAAACACAAACAAAATGGTACCCAAACTCATCGGGACCAAATAGTTAGAAACACCAATACATAGGACAAACTCCACATAAATATGTGTATCTAGATATGAAAATGAATTTCATGCACATCTCATCCAAATTGAGACTAGGTGGAGTTTCCCCTATATATTGAGTCAAAGAGAGAAAGCATGCCAAATGAAAATACATGAAGTAAACATGCATGCTCAAGACTTTCAAAACCCGAAACCAAAAGACAAAGAAATGCCAAGGGAAGAAAAGATACCAAATGAATAAATCATCACTTGGAGGATGTCCATAAAATATACATCAAGGAATGAGATATCCACTGATACACATGAAAATAAAGATGTCGAACTCCCAAAGAGAGGATGGTTCCAAAGAAACCAAGCTCTCAACAAAGTTTCATGATGGCACAAGTACCAAAAAGAAATGGCTTGCCTTCCACCAAAACACACTTGATGAGGATCACAAGATGAGCGTTTTAGAGAAAATAGAATAGCTCCCCCACAAGTTGTGCATTACATAGGAATTGCATTTGAATACAAAATGCACAAGGTGGGATCATCACTTTCACTATATCTAGAAAACACTAGAGAAGAACAAGAAATAAACAAGATCCACAAGTGGTAGGGAAGACAATGGGAGTTGACACAAACTTGGCAAGAGATAAGGCAAATAAAAAGCAAACCCCAACGTGAAGATGATCAATAATTTCTACCACACATAAGTGAGTACCAATTGTCAAAGACAAGAAGTATTTGGAAATAATTCCCGTTGGTAGATAGCAATGATATCCAACATCATCTTCACACCAAACACACACAAATTGCAACTTGTAGAGCTAACATGCCACCTAGGAACAAGATAATCTACAATATCAATTCTAGGTGACAATATCTCAAATGCACACATTTTCTAGGCTTGTAATATGCACTTAGCATATTACTCCCCCATAATGTGATACCAATAAGAACTTAACAAGAGGCAATAAGAGGAACAAACAAGAGATAATTAATGGACTATTTAGAGTTTGAATTTCTCATGAGAGATATACCACCTAGCGACTAGATAATCTTGTAATATCAATACTAGATGGTATTCCTCATGTACACACATTTATAGGATTGTGAGGTGCACAAAGCACATCACTCCCCCAAAATGGGATGTTCCATTAATCTCTCACACGAGCCAACTAGGATACAAACAAGAAACATAAAGGCTCAACGCATGACACACGCGTACATGATGTGCAAACCAACACACACATACTTGATTGCTCAAGATAAGCAAGTTGGAATCACAACATATACAAACACATGCAAGGAACAAAACCAAAACATGCAAGGGGGCAAGTAACTTTGAATGTAAGCAATTTTAAGTACAAGTTACCGCAAGGAGGCACATTGGATATAAGATATAAACTTGATGATTCAATTGACTTGGCTTGAGACAATAAGAGTGATGAAGTCCCCTTAATTCTTCATAATGTAGCCAAGTCTCCAATTCCCTCCAACAACACCTATTGATCAAGTTTGATCTTGTTGGTCCCCAACCAAGTTGGGTCCTAAGAGGTTAGTCACAATAGGTTTGGCTACCCAAATGGTTCTTTGCTTGACACCACTTTGAGTACCGACAAACTTGGCAAACACATTGCCAACCTTATCCTTACCAAGAGAATATATATCATCAATAATAATTGGGTTTGATAAGTTACCACTAGTGCATGAAGAAGCGATGTGACCTTTCTCATGACATAAGTAGCAACGTCTGCTCTTCACTTTATTCTCACTTGATTTCTCAATTTGAGAAGCATTAACTTGAGTCTTCTTGGGAAGAGGCCTTTCTTCAACTTGAGGTTGAGCATGAGATTGAACTTGTGCCCTCTTCCCTTGTTGCTTGACACTAATGGCCTTCTTCTTCAATGGGCAAGATCTAACATGATGCCCTTCTATTTTGCACTTGAAGCAAACAATCTTGGCCGAATTCTTGACTTGTTCTTGGCCCTTCCTTTTGTTCATCTTGGATTTCTTCTTCTTATTGGAGTTGAATCCAAGTCCACCTTTGTCATTGGGGTATTTTTGCACACTCAAGATATTGTTGAGTGTGGATTTCCCTTCATGATACTTTTCCAAGTCTTTCTTCAAAGAAGTGACTTGGGCCTTGAGCTCTTTGATTTCCTCTACATGGTTAGTCTCAGCACAAGTACTAGAGGAAGTATAAGCTTCATCGTTAGAGCAACAAGGCAAGGAAAGCAATTCATCACAAGATGTACCAACATTGTGAGTAGAGGAATTACAAGGACTAGCACATGGCAATATACTATTTTGACTAGAAGTAGTGCTAGTATCCACATAAGGCTCACTAGATGTTACCTTAGCTATCATGGCCTCATGAGCTATCTTTAGCACACTATGGGATACTAGAAGAACATCATGAGAGCTTGAGAGCTTTTCATGACTTTCTTCTAATTTCCCATAATGGCAAGATAGCACCTCAAGTTGAGCTCGTAGCTCAACATTCTCCTTCAAAAAGGATGCTTCACAAGTAATAGAATTAGTAGCACAAGCATCATCATTAACAACAAGAGGAGAAGGCAACTTGGCAAGCTCTTTTAAATAAGAAGCTTCAAGTTGAGCATGAGACTCGGTGAGTTTATGAGCTCACCCTTGATGACCCTTGAGCCATTTTCGAGGTGCTCAAAATCCTCAAGGAGTCTAGCATGAGCAACCTCAAGCTTAACATTTTTAGTTTCAAAAACATTGGCCACCTCAAGAGCTCTATCAGTAGATTCCTTCACTCTAGACAATTCTAGAGCAAAAGTCTCCTCAAGAGATTCCTTGGTGGTTTGTTCATGTTCAAGAGCTTGAGAGAGGTCTGCAATCTCATTAGTGTAATCACGCCCATGATCTTCCATTTTATCAATGGTGACCTCATGCTCCTCAAGACGAGATTCCAACTCATCAATATATTTCTTCCTCTTAATAGCAATGGACATAATTTCCATGAAGTTGGAACGAGCAATTTTATTTTTATGAAGAGCTTTAAAAACCATTTCCCCCTTAATTTTTAAGGAGGCAAAATTATCATTCTCTTCATCATTATCCTCATCATCATTAGCATCAACATCATCATCAAGAGACATATTGGGGTACAAAGTAGGAGATACCTTTGACGCCTTAGCCATAAGGCAAAACGCAATAGATGATGATGTAGGATCCCTTGAGGCACCATTAAACACCACATCTTTTTCCATGGAGTGTTCAGTTTCCTGTACATTGTTAGCACAACAATTCGAGGAAAGAGATGCATTTTTATCATGGCAACAAGACATAGCAAGCATATCATCATGATATTTAGTCAAGCAATTTCTACATGATATGCAAGGACTATCAACACAAGCATGTGAAACATTTGGAGTGCTCGAAGTGTTAAAACCCAAACAGGGAGCATTGCAATAATATAGTGATGAAGGATCATCCACAATAAGCATACTATCATCATTGCAATGACCAACACTACTCACCATATCATTACCTTGTGGCAAACCACATGTAGGTGAAGTAGAAGAAGTTGAGAAGACTATATGACCGGAGGTGGAGGGAGAACAACCATCCCCACAAATCTTGGACACACCATATTTATCTTGAAGCTTTGTCCATAACTCATGAGCATCCCGGAACGGCATGAGTTGAAATATAACTACATTGCTCAAAGCATCGAAAAGCACATTAGAGGCTTGAGCATTGAGATAAGAGTTTTTCTC
Organism: Triticum dicoccoides; assembly: GCF_002162155.2. NCBI lineage: Eukaryota > Viridiplantae > Streptophyta > Magnoliopsida > Poales > Poaceae > Triticum > Triticum dicoccoides. The sequence goes on along the minus strand of NC_041391.1, from coordinate 719,911,719 downwards.
ATCCTCTAAAGATAATGTTTGGGGATCCTTTGGAGGAAAAAAACCCATATATACAATTCGCTCTATATTTGGGTCCATGACCTTAAAGAGATTAAGCATGCGAATTACCCAAACATTAAAATTTGTGCCATCGAAACTAAGAGTGTCAAAGAATCCTAATCCTCTAGTCGACATCTTTACTCTCTAGGCGGTTAAGCCCAACAAAGAGAGACGAGGCTCTGATACCAATTGAAAGATTGTGGATGTCGCCTAGAGGGGGGGGGTGAATAGGCGTTTTAAAATAATTACGGTAGAGGCTTGAACAAATGCGGAATAAACCTAGCAGTTAATTTGTCAAGCACAAAACCTTACAACAACTAGGCTCACCTATGTGCACCAACAACTTATGCTAAGCAAGATAAGCAACTATGTGATAGCAAGATATATGACAAGGAACAAAATGGCTATCACAAAGTAAAGTGCATAAGTAAAGGGCTCGGGTAAGAGATAACCGAGGCACGCGGAGACGATGATGTATCCCGAAGTTCACACCCTTGCGGATGCTAATCTCTGTTTGGATTGGTGTGGAGGCACAATGCTCCCCAAGAAGCCACTAGGGCCACCGTAATCTCCTCACGCCCTTGCACAATGCAAGATGTCGTGATTCCACTAAGGGACCCTTGTGGGCGGTCACCGAACCCGTAAAAATGGTGACCCTTGGGGGCGGTCACCGAACCCGTACACTTTGGCAACCCTTGGGGGTGGTCACCGGTACCCGTCAAATTGCTCGGGGCGATCTCCACAACCTAATTGGAGACCCCGACGCTTGCCCAGAGCTTTACACCACAATGATTGAACTCCGAACACCACCAACTGTCTAGGGCGCCCAAGCACCCAAGAGGAACAAGCTCAAGGGTACCAAGCACCCAAGAGTAATAAGCTTCTCAACTCGTAACTTCCATGTATCACCGTGGAGAACTAAAACCGATGCACAAATGCAATGGCAAGGGCACAAGAGTACCCAAGTCCTTCTCTCTCAAATCCCACCAAAGCAACTAATGCTAGGGAGGAAAGTAAGAGGAAGAACAAGAAGGAGAACACAAAGAACTCCAAGATCTAGATCCAAGGGGTTCCCCTGACATAGAGGAGAAAGTGATTGGAGGAAGTGTGGATCTAGATCTCCTCTCTCTTTTCCCTCAAAAACTAGTAAGAATCCATGGAGGTATTGAGAGTTAGCAAGCTCAAAGAAGGTCAACAATGGGGGCAAAAACGAGCTCAAGAGATAGGGAACCATTGGGGAAGAAGACCCCCTTAAATAGGTCCCCACGAATCTGCCCGTTATGTGCAGAAAACTGTAGGACCGGTACAACCGGTGCACGAACCGGTACAACCGGCCAAAGCAGAGGAAAAACCAACTTGGGAAAAGCTCTAAGCGGTACAATAGCCTGGGGAACCGGTAGTATCGGTTAAATCGGTTAAACCGGTCAACAACCACCCAAGAACCGCTCCAAAACAGAAACTAGTCCGGTGGTAGAGCGGTACATGGCCGGTACAACCTCCGGACCAATTCTAGAGTGGTACAACCGCTCCAAACACCGGTTGTACCGGTCAATCGGTACAACCTCTCTATGGGGCGGTACAACCTCTCTATATAAAACAGCCAATATCAAAATAGCCACAACTTTCGCATATGAGCTCCGAATTCGATGAAACGAAAGCTAGCAACAAGAGCTAACACAATATTGATAGAAATATCAATAAGAAGCAAATGAGCAAAGGCCCATAAGAAAATGGTGAGAACCCTTCCTTGGATAAGACCGCTAAAACCTCCAACACCAAAAACATCATAGAAGACGCATGCGAACTACGTTTTCGATGAACTCAAGCTTGTCATCAAGATGACCATAAGCTCTAAGACTCACAAAGAGAACCAAACAAGAACAAATAAACATGATGCAAGGATGCAATGGTTTGAGCTCTCTACTAACGATACGATCAAGCTACCAACTTGAGAGCCCCCCTTGATAGTACGACAAACGATCCTATAACCCGGTCTCCCAACTACCACCACGAGACCGGTAAAATAGAAAACCTATCAAGGGCAAACCTTTGCCTTTCACATGGTCCACTTGAGCTAGATGAAGATGATCTTGACTCCCTCAAGTTGGACCACCTTTCTTGATTGCGCTGGCTCGATGAAGACTAGATGATTGCTCCCCCATAGTCCACTATGGGTGAGCGACTCTTCGGCACATCTTCACAAGTCCATTGACACCACAATGGATGGCAAGATTCAAACATGATTGCTCCCCCATACTCCATTATGGGTGAGCCACTCTTCGTGTTGCTCCACTTGAAGTTGCACACAGCAAACTTGATGACGATCACCACTTGATGTCATCCTCCATGGGTTGTATGGGATCTTCCTCTTTACGCAAGACCATGGAAACATACCTAACCCCACAAAGAACTCTCACGTAGACCATGGGTTAGTACACAAAGCGTAATGGACAATTCTTACCATACCATGGGAACACTTGGTCCCTCTCGGTACAACTTGTGTGCTTTGTGTGTTGATCAACTTGAATCACTCTCTATACTTAGGCTAGATCAACCTTGAATCTTTCCAACTCTCTTCATTTGGATGATGTCTTGAAGGTAAACATGAATGATCACATAATCTTCTTCTTCAAGACATGCTTGCAATAAGCTCAACACTCACATGACCAATCTATTGATAATTGCTTAATAGCACCTTGGTCAACTCATAAACTCCTTGAAACCAACACATGGACTTCAAGAAAAGCCTATGGACAAAACCTTCAAATATAACTCAAGGCAACCATTAGTCCATAGAGATTGTCATCAATTACCAAAACCAAACATGGGGGCATCACATTTTCTTTCAATCTCCCCCATTTTGGTAATTGATGACAATCACTTTCAAGAGAGTTTATATAAGGAATTATGCATCACCATGCAATACAACAACCAATAGTGCATGCAAATGAGATGCAAATGCTAAGGAACAAAACCAAAGCAAGAGGAGACAACTCTCTAAACTTCTCCACACAACTCTCTGAAACTTCTCCCCCATTGGCATCGATTGCCAAAATGGGCTAAAAGCTTAGAAGGCCAATATAAAATGTGTTCCTCCATAAATTGTGTATTTCTCAACAAGAGAGTGGAATGCAATACACATATCCAATGGTAAATACTTGGAGGAAGACAAACTATATTGAGGCCCAAAGATTGCAAAAGGAAGATATGCCACAAAGACATAATCAAAGAGAGAAACACGCAATCAAGCAATCAAAAGATACCAATTGAAGCAAGATATCAAAAGATAACAATTGAACCAACTAGGCCAATGATCCTACGAGCCACATGAATAAAGGATATTATGATAAGAGCGGAGCAGTGTTCCAAAGAAACTAGAGAAGCTCCCCATGATTTGTGCACATCAAGAATTTTTGTATTTGGATACAAAGTGCACAAAATAGGATCATAGCTCAACCAAAATCAATAGAAACTTACAACAAGTGCAAAGAGAGCATATAGGAAACTAAGCCTAGTACTTGCAACAAACACATGGTTGAGCAACAAGTAAGAGAGGCAACTTAAGAGTGGGCTCAACCAAAAAGATGTGTGTGGCTCAAGGCAATGCACTTGAGAAGACTAATGTACAGAAGAGCATTAAGCAACAATAAAGTCTTCAAATAATGAGGCACACGGTGCAAGGCCTATCATTCCCACACATAACTAGCGAATGGGTTCACAAACTTACTAATAAGCATATAGAGAACCTATGTTTGTGACAACCCGCGGTGAAGATAGAAGATGAGAGGCTCATCAAGACGAGGGATACCAAAAAAAAGATGGCAAAAGCCTCATAAAGATAAGCAAGAGTAAAATAATCTTCACCACACAAGGGTTCAACAAGATGCAACGAGATAAGACCCGCACTCAAGCCACACACTTTCATGGAGCCACCAAAGAAATAACATGAGAAAGAAACGATGGACATGAAAGAAAGGGATATCAACTAGAGATGTACCTTCTCTCAAGTGTATAAGATTCTAGGTAGATGAAAATCATGATGATATCAATCCACAAAGAAGGATATACACATGAAATAGTTACAAAAAGGAAAGAACAAGATATCCACAAGGAAGTCATAAATATACCAATAAGAAATTTGCTTGAGAGCATAGCACATAGCTAGATATGGTCTTATTGTATATAAATGAATTCCAACCACACGAACATCAAAGACATCACAACTAGCAACAAGAGATCATTGTTGGGATGCTTTGAGAAAGGAAACAAGTAACACAAGAAAGAATGAATAGCATGCCATGATACAACCTACACAAGGTTGATGCAAGAAATGTGTGCATGAAGTAGATGATGATACTTGTTACCGAGATATCATTGGAAGGATATAGTAGATACCAATTGAAGGTAGATAGTAGTTCATTGATGATCCTAGCTTGACTACAGTAAGCACATGGTGACAACACCTTCCTTGTGAGTGAGACGAGCATCCAATGCATCTCCAATTGTTCCTAGAACAAAAACACAAACAAAATGGTACCCAAACTCATCGGGACCAAATAGTTAGAAACACCAATACATAGGACAAACTCCACATAAATATGTGTATCTAGATATGAAAACGAATTTCATGCACATCTCATCCAAATTGAGACTAGGTGGAGTTTCCCCTATATATTGAGTCAAAGAGAGAAAGCATGCCAAATGAAAATACATGAAGTAAACATGCATGCTCAAGACTTTCAAAACCCGAAACCAAAAGACAAAGAAATGCCAAGGGAAGAAAAGATACCAAATGAATAAATCATCACTTGGAGGATGTCCATAAAATATACATCAAGGAATGAGATATCCACTGATACACATGAAAATAAAGATGTCGAACTCCCAAAGAGAGGATGGTTCCAAACAAACCAAGCTCTCAACAAAGTTTCATGATGGCACAAGTACCAAAAAGAAATGGCTTGCCTTCCACCAAAACACACTTGATGAGGATCACAAGATGAGGTTTTAGAGAAAATAGAATAGCTCCCCCACACGTTGTGCATTACATAGGATTTGCATTTGAATACAAAATGCACAAGGTGGGATCATCACTTTCACTATATCTAGAAAACACTAGAGAAGAACAAGAAATAAACAAGATCCACAAGTGGTAGGGAAGACAATGGGAGTTGACACAAACTTGGCAAGAGATAAGGCAAATAAAAAGCAAACGCCAACGTGAAGATGATCAATAATTTCTACCACACATAAGTGAGTACCAATTGTCAAAGACAAGAAGTATTTGGAAATAATTCCCGTTGGTAGATAGCAATGATATCCAACATCATCTTCACACCAAACACACGCAAATTGCAACTTGTAGAGCTAACATGCCACCTAGGAACAAGATAATCTACAATATCAATTCTAGGTGACAATATCTCAAATGTACACATTTTCTAGGCTTGTAATATGCACTTAGCATATTACTCCCCCATAATGTGATACCAATAAGAACTTAACAAGAGGCAATAAGAGGAACAAACAAGAGATAATTAATGGACTATTTAGAGTTTGAATTTCTCATGAGAGATATACCACCTAGCGACTAGATAATCTTGTAATATCAATACTAGATGGTATTCCTCATGTACACACATTTATAGGATTGTGAGGTGCACAAAGCACATCACTCCCCCAAAATGGGATGTTCCATTAATCTCTCACACGAGCCAACTAGGATACAAACAAGAAACATAAAGGCTCAACGCATGACACACGCGTACATGATGTGCAAACCAACACACACATACTTGATTGCTCAAGATAAGCAAGTTGGAATCACAACATATACAAACACATGCAAGGAACAAAACCAAAACATGCAAGGGGGCAAGTAACTTTGAATGTAAGCAATTTTAAGTACAAGTTACCGCAAGGAGGCACATTGGATATAAGATATAAACTTGATGACTCAATTGACTTGGCTTGAGACAATAAGAGTGATGAAGTCCCCTTAATTCTTCATAATGTAGCCAAGTCTCCAATGCCCTCCAACAACACCTATTGATCAAGTTTGATCTTGTTGGTCCCCAACCAAGTTGGGTCCTAAGAGGTTAGTCACAATAGGTTTGGCTACCCAAATGGTTCTTTGCTTGACACCACTTTGAGTACCTACAAACTTGGCAAACACATTGCCAACCTTATCCTTACCAAGAGAATAGATATCATCAATAATAATTGGGTTTGATAAGTTACCACTAGTGCATGAAGAAGCGATGTGACCTTTCTCATGACATAAGTAGCAACGTCTGCTCTTCACTTTATTCTCACTTGATTTCTCAATTTGAGAAGCATTAACTTGAGTCTTCTTGGGAAGAGGCCTTTCTTAAACTTGAGGTTGAGCATGAGATTGAACTTGTGCCCTCTTCCCTTGTTGCTTGACACTAATGGCCTTCTTCTTCAATGGGCAAGATCTAACATGATGCCCTTCTATTTTGCACTTGAAGCAAACAATCTTGGCCGAATTCTTGACTTGTTCTTGGCCCTTCCTTTTGTTCATCTTGGACTTCTTCTTCTTATTGGAGTTGAATCCAAGTCCACCTTTGTCATTGGGGTATTTTTGCACACTCAAGATATTGTTGAGTGTGGATTTCCCTTCATGACACTTTTCCAAGTCTTTCTTCAAAGAAGTGACTTGGGCCTTGAGCTCTTTGATTTCCTCTACATGGTTAGTCTCAACACAAGTACTAGAGGAAGTATAAGCTTCATCGTTAGAGCAACAAGGCAAGGAAAGCAATTCATCACAAGATGTACCAACATTGTGAGTAGAGGAATTACAAGGACTAGCACATGGCAATATACTATTTTGACTAGAAGTAGTGCTAGTATCCACATAAGGCTCACTAGATGTTACCTTAGCTATCATGGCCTCATGAGCTATCTTTAGCACACTATGGGATACTAGAAGATCATCATGAGAGCTTGAGAGCTTTTCATGACTTTCTTCTAATTTCCCATAATTGCAAGATAGCACCTCAAGTTGAGCCCGTAGCTCAACATTCTCCTTCAAAAAGGATGCTTCACAAGTAATAGAATTAGTAGCACAAGCATAATCATTAACAACAAGAGGAGAAGGCAACTTGGCAAGCTCTTTTAAATAAGAAGCTTCAAGTTGAGCATGAGACTCGGTGAGTTTTATGAGCTCACCCTTGATGACCCTTGAGCCATTTTCGAGGTGCTCAAAATCCTCAAGGAGTCTAGCATGAGCAACTTCAAGCTTAACATTTTTAGTTTCAAAAACATTGGCCACCTCAAGAACTCTATCAGTAGATTCCTTAACTCTAGACAATTCTAGAGCAAAAGTCTCCTCAAGAGATTCCTTGGTGGTTTGTTCAAGTTCAAGAGCTTGAGAGAGGTCTGCAATCTCATTAGTGTAATCACGCCCATGATCTTCCATTTTATCAATGGTGACCTCATGCTCCTCAAGACGAGATTCCAACTCATCAATATATTTCTTGCTCTTAATAGCAATGGACATAATTTCCATGAAGTTGGAACGAGCAATTTTATTTTTATGAAGAGCTTTAAAAACCATTTCCCCCTTAATTTTTAAGGAGGCAAAATTATCATTCTCTTCATCATTATCCTCATCATCATTAGCATCAACATCATCATCAAGAGACATATTGGGGTACAAAGTAGGAGATACCTTTGACGCCTTAGCCATAAGGAAAAATGCAATAGATGATGATGTAGGATCCCTTGAGGCACCATTAAACACCACATCTTGTTCCATGGAGTGTTCGGTTTCCTATACATTGTTAGCACAACAATTTGAGGAAATAGATGCATTTTTATCATGGCAACAAGACATAGCAAGCATATCATCATGATATTTAGTCAAGCAATTTCTACATGATATGCAAGGACTATCAACACAAGCATGTGAAACATTTGGAGTGCTCGAAGTGTTAAAACCCAAACAGGGAGCATTGCAATAATATAGTGATGAAGGATCATCCACAATAAGCATACTATCATCATTGCAATGACCAACACTACTCACCATATCATTACCTTGTGGCAAACCACATGTAGGTGAAGTAGAAGAAGTTGAGAAGACTATATGACCGGAGGTGGAGGGAGAACAACCATCCCCACAAATCTTGGACACACCATATTTATCTTGAAGCTTTGTCCATAACTCATGAGCATCCCGGAACGGCATGAGTTGAAATATAACTACATTGCTCAAAGCATCGAAAAGCACATTAGAGGCTTGAGCATTGAGATAAGAGTTTTTCTCATCCTCTAAAGATAATGTTTGGGGATCCTTTGGAGGAGAAAAACCCATATCTACAATTCGCTCTATATTTGGGTCCATGACCCTAAAGAGATTAAGCATGCGAATTACCCAAACATCAAAATTTGTGCCATCGAAACTAAGAGTGTCAAAGAATACTAATCCTCTAGTCGACATCTTTACTCTCTAGGCGGTTAAGCCCAACAAAGAGAGACGAGGCTCTGATACCAATTGAAAGATTATGGATGTCGCCTAGAGGGGGGGGGGTGAATAGGCATTTTAAAATAATTACGGTAGAGGCTTGAACAAATGCGGAATAAACCTAGCAGTTAATTTGTCAAGCACAAAACCTTACAACAACTAGGCTCACCTATGTGCACCAACAACTTATGCTAAGCAAGATAAGCAACTATGTGATAGCAAGATATATGACAAGGAACAAAATGGCTATCACAAAGTAAAGTGCATAAGTAAAGGGCTCGGGTAAGAGATAACCGAGGCACGCGGAGACGATGATGTATCCCGAAGTTCACACCCTTGCGGATGCTAATCTCCGTTTGGAGCGGTGTGGAGGCACAATGCTCCCCAAGAAGCCACTAGGGCCACCGTAATCTCCTCACGCCCTTGCACAATGCAAGATGGCGTGATTCCACTAAGGGACCCTTGTGGGCGGTCACCGAACCCGTACAAATGGCGACCCTTGGGGGCGGTCACCGAACCCGTACACTTTGGCAACCCTTGGGGGTGGTCACCGGTACCCGTCAAATTGCTCGGGGCGATCTCCACAACCTAATTGGAGACCCCGACGCTTGCCCGGAGCTTTACACCACAATGATTGAGCTCCGAACACCACCAACTGTCTAGGGCGCCCAAGCACCCAAGAGGAACAAGCTCAAGGGTACCAAGCACCCAAGAGTAATAAGCTTCTCAACTCGTAACTTCCACGTATCACCGTGGAGAACTCAAACCGATGCACAAATGCAATGGCAAAGGCACACAGAGTACCCAAGTCCTTCTCTCTCAAATCCCACCAAAGCAACTAATGCTAGGGAGGAAAGTAAGAGGAAGAACAAGAAGGAGAACACAAAGAACTCCAAGATCTAGATCCAAGGGGTTCCCCTCACATAGAGGAGAAAGTGATTGGAGGAAGTGTGGATCTAGATCTCCTCTCTCTTTTCCCTCAAAAACTAGCAAAATTCCATGGAGGGATTGAGAGTTAGCAAGCTCAAAGAAGGTCAACAATGGGGGCAAAAACAAGCTCAAGAGATAGGGAACCATTGGGGAAGAAGACCCCCTTAAATAGGCCCCCACGAATCTGCCCGTTATGTGTAGAAAACTGTAGGACCGGTACAACCGGTGCACGAACCGGTACAACCGGCCAAAGCAGAGGAAAAACCTACCTGGGAAAAGCTCTAAGCGGAACAACAGCCTGGGGAACCGGTAGTACCGGTTAAACCGGTTAAACCGGTCAACAACCGCCCAAGAACCGCTCCAAAACAGAAATTAGTCCGGTGGTAGAGCGGTACATGGCCGGTACAACCTCCGGACCAATTCTGGGGTGGTACAACCGCTCCAAACACCGGTTGTACCGGTCAACCGGTACAACCTCTCTACGGGGCGGTACAACCTCTCTATGTAAAACAGCCAATATCAAAACAGCCACAACTTTCGCATACGAGCTCCGAATTCGATGAAACCAAGTTTGTTGGAAAGCTAGCAACAAGGGCTAACACAATATTGATAGAAATATCAATAATAAGCAAATGAGAAAAGGCCCATTAGAAAATGGTGAGAACCCTTCCTTGGATAAGACCGGTAAAACCTCCAACACCGAAAACATCATAGAAGACGCAGGCGAACTCCGTTTTCGATGAACTCAAGCTTGTCATCAAGATGACCATAAGTTCTAAGACTCACAAAGAGAACTAAACAAGAACAAAGAAACATGATGCAAGGATGCAATGGTTTGAGCTCTGTACTAACGATACGATCAAGCTACCAACTTGAGAGCCCCCCTTGATAGTACGGCAAACGATCCTATAACCCGGTCTCCCAACTACCACCACGAGACCGGTAAAATAGAAAACCTATCAAGGGCAAACCTTTGCCTTGCACATGGTCCACTTGAGCTAGATGAAGACGATCTTGACTCCCTCAAGTTGGACCACCTTTCTTGATTGCGTTGGCTCGATGAAGACTAGATGATTGCTCCCCCATAGTCCACTATGGGTGAGTGACTCTTCGGCACATCTTCACAAGTCCATTGACACCACAATAGATGGCAAGATTCAAACTTGATTGCTCCCCCATACTCCATTATGGGTGAGCCACTCTTCGTGTTGCTCCACTTGAAGTTGCACACAGCAAACTTGATGACGATCACCACTTGATGTCATCCTCCATGGGTTGTATGGGATCTTCCTCTTGACGCAAGACCATGGAAACATACCTAACCCCACAAAGAACTCCCACGTAGACCATGAGTTAGTACACAAAGCGTAATGGACAATTCTTACCATACCATGGGAACACTTGGTCCCTCTCGGTACAACTTCTGTGCTTTGTGTGTTGATCGACTTGAATCACTCTCTATACTTAGGCTAGATCAACCTTGAATCTTTCCAACTCTCTTCATTTGGATGATGTCTTGAAGGTAAACATGAATGATCACATAATCTTCTTCTTCAAGACATGCTTGCAATAAGCTCAACACTCACATGACCAATCTTTATATAATTGCTTAATAGCACCTTGGTCAACTCATAAACTCCTTGAAACCAACCCATGGACTTCAAGAAAAGCCTATGGACAAAACCTTCAAATATAACTCAAGGCAACCATTAGTCCATAGAGATTGTCATCAATTACCAAAACCAAACATGGGGGCATCGCATATTCTTTCAATCTCCCCCATTTTGGTAATTGATGACAATCACTTTCAAGAGAGTTTATATAAGGAATTATGCATCACCATGCAATACAACAACCAATAGTGCATGCAAATGAGATGCAAATGCTAAGGAACAAAACCAAAGCAAGAGGAGACAACTCTCTAAACTTCTCCACACAACTCTCTGAAACTTCTCCCCCATTGGCATCGATTGCCAAAATGGGCTAAAAGCTTAGAAGGCCAATATAAAATGTGTTCCTCCATAGATTGTGTATTTCTCAACAAGAGAGTGGAATGCAATAAACATATCCGACGGTAAATACTTGGAGGAAGACAAACTATATTGAGGCCCAAAGATTGCAAAAGGAAGATATGCCACAAAGACATAATCAAAGAGAGAAACACGCAATCAAGCAATCAAAAGATACCAATTGAAGCAACATATCAAAAGATAACAATTGAACCAACTAGGCCAATGATCCTACGAGCCACATGAATAAAGGATATTATGATAAGAGCGGAGCAGTGTTCCAAAGAAACTAGAGAAGCTCCCCATGATTTGTGCACATCAAGAATTTTTGTATTTGGATACAAAGTGCACAAAATAGGATCATAGCTCAACCAAAATCAATAGAAACTTACAACAAGTGCAAAGAGAGCATATAGGAAACTAAGCCTAGTACTTGCAACAAACACATGGTTGAGCAACAAGTAAGAGAGGCAACTTAAGAGTGGGCTCAACCAAAAAGATGTGTGTGGCTCAAGGCAATGCACTTGAAAAGACTAATGTACAGAAGAGCATTAAGCAACAATAAAGTCCTCAAAGAATGAGGCACACGGTGCAAGGCCTATCATTCCCACACACAACTAGAAAATGGGTTCACAAACTTACTAATAAGCATATAGAGAACCTATGCTTGTGACAACCCGCGGTGAAGATAGAAGATGAGAGGCTCATCAAGACGAGGGATACCAAAAAAAAGATGGCAAAAGCCTCGTAAAGATAAGCAAGAGGAAAATAATCTTCACCACACAAGAGTGCAACAAGATGCAACGAGATAAGACCCGCACTCAAGCCACACACTTTCACGGAGCCACCAAAGAAATAACATGAGAAAGAAACGATGGACATGAAAGAAAGGGATATCAACTAGATATGTACCTTCTCTCAAGTGTATAAGATTCTAGGTAGATGAAAATCATGATGATATCAATCCACAAAGAAGGATATACACATGAAATAGTTACAAAAAGGAAAGAACAAGATATCCATAAGGAAGTCATAAATATACCAATAAAAAATTTGCTTGAGAGCATAGCACATGGCTAGATATGATCTTATTGTATATAAATGAATTCCAACCACACAAACATCAAAGACATCACAACTAGCAACAAGAGATCATTGTTGGGATGCTTTGAGAAAGGAAACAAGTAACACAAGAAAGAATGAATAGCATGCCATGATACAACCTACACAAGGTTGATGCAAGAAATGTGTGCATGAAGTAGATGATGATACTTGTTACCGAGATATCATTGGAAGGATATAGTAGATACCAGTTGAAGGTAGATAGTAGTTCATTGATGATCCTAGCTTGACTAAAGTAAGCACATGGTGACAACACCTTCCTTGTGAGTGAGACGAGCATCCAATGCATCTTCAATTGTTCCTAGAACAAAAACACAAACAAAATGGTACCCAAACTCATCGGGACCAAATAGTTAGAAACACCAATACATAGGACAAACTCCACATAAATATGTGTATATAGATATGAAAATGAATTTCATGCACATCTCATCCAAATTGAGACTAGGTGGAGTTTCCCCTATATATTGAGTCAAAGAGAGAAAGCATGCCAAATGAAAATACATGAAGTAAACATGCATGCTCAAGACTTTCAAAACCCGAAACCAAAAGACAAAGAAATGCCAAGGGAAGAAAAGATACCAAATGAATAAATCATCACTTGGAGGATGTCCATAAAATATACATCAAGGAATGAGATATCCATTGATACACACGAAAATAAAGATGTCGAACTCCCAATGAGAGGATGGTTCCAAACAAACCAAGCTCTCAACAAAGTTTTAGATAAAATAGAATAGCTCCCCCACAAGTTGTGCATTACATAGGATTTGCATTTGAATACAAAATGCACAAGGTGGGATCATCACTTTTACTATATCTAGAAAACACTAGACAAGAACAAGAAATAAACAAGATCCACAAGTGGTAGGGAAGACAATGGGAGTTGACACAAACTTGGCAAGAGATAAGGCAAATAAAAAGCAAACGCCAACGTGAAGATGATCAATAATTTCTACCACACATAAGTGAGTACCAATTGTCAAAGACAAGAAGTATTTGGAAATAATTCCCGTTGGTAGATAGCAATGATATCCAACATCATCTTCACACCAAACACACGCAAATTGCAACTTGTAGAGCTAACATGCCACCTAGGAACAAGATAATCTACAATATCAATTCTAGGTGACAATATCTCAAATGTACACATTTTCTAGGCTTGTAATATGCACTTAGCATATTACTCCCCCATAATGTGATACCAATAAGAACTTAACAAGAGGCAATAAGAGGAACAAACAAGAGATAATTAATGGACTATTTAGAGTTTGAATTTCTCATGAGAGATATACCACCTAGCGACTAGATAATCTTGTAATATCAATACTAGATGGTATTCCTCATGTACACACATTTATAGGATTGTGAGGTGCCCAAAGCACATCACTCCCCCAAAATGGGATGTTCCATTAATCTCTCACACGATCCAACTAGGATACAAACAAGAAACATAAAGGCTCAACGCATGACACACGCGTACATGATGTGCAAACCAACACACACATACTTGATTGCTCAAGATAAGCAAGTTGGAATCACAACATATACAAACACATGCAAGGAACAAAACCAAAACATGCAAGGGGGCAAGTAACTTTGAATGTAAGCAATTTTAAGTACAAGTTACCGCAAGGAGGCACATTGGATATAAGATATAAACTTGATGATTCAATTGACTTGGCTTGAGACAATAAGAGTGATGAAGTCCCCTGAATTCTTCATAATGTAGCCAAGTCTCCAATGCCCTCCAACAACACCTATTGATCAAGTTTGATCTTGTTGGTCCCCAACCAAGTTGGGTCCTAAGAGGTTAGTCACAATAGGTTTGGCTACCCAAATGGTTCTTTGCTTGACACCACTTTGAGTACCAACAAACTTGGCAAACACATTGCCAACCATATCCTTACCAAGAGAATAGATATCATCAATAATAATTGGGTTTGATAAGTTACCACTAGTGCATGAAGAAGCGACGTGACCTTTCTCACGACATAAGTAGCAACGTCTGCTCTTCATTTTATTCTCACTTGATTTCTCAATTTGAGAAGCATTAACTTGAGTCTTCCTGGGAAGAGGCCTTTCTTCAACTTGAGGTTGAGCATGAGATTGAACTTGTGCCCTCTTCCCTTGTTGCTTGACACTAATGGCCTTCTTCTTCAATGGGCAAGATCTAACATGATGCCCTTCTATTTTGCACTTGAAGCAAACAATCTTGGCCGAATTCTTGACTTGTTCTTGGCCCTTCCTTTTGTTCATCTTGGACTTCTTCTTTTTATTGGAGTTGAATCCAAGTCCACCTTTGTCATTGGGGTATTTTTGCACACTCAAGATATTGTTGAGTGTGGATTTCCCTTCATGACACTTTTCCAAGTCTTTCTTCAAAGAAGTGACTTGGGTCTTGAGCTCTTTGATTTCCTCTACATGGTTAGTCTCAACACAAGTACTAGAGGAAGTATAAGCTTCATCATTAGAGCAACAAGGCAAGGAAAGCAATTCATCACAAGATGTACCAACATTGTGAGTAGATGAATTACAAGGACTAGCACATGGCAATATACTATTTTGACTAGAAGTAGTGCTAGTATCCACATGAGGCTCACTAGATGTTACCTTAGCTATCATGGCCTCATGAGCTATCTTTAGCACACTATGGGATACTAGAAGATCATCATGAGAGCTTGAGAGATTTTCATGACTTTCTTCCAATTTCCCATAATTGCAAGATAGCACCTCAAGTTGAGCCCGTAGCTCAACATTCTCCTTCAAAAAGGATGCTTCACAAGTAATAGAATTAGTAGCGTATTCTAAAAAAATGGTCAATGTTTCTTTGTATAATGTTCACCCTATACTAAGAAAATGTTCAATGTGTATTCTAAATTTGCTTTCTAAAAATTGTTCACAGTACAAAAAAAGTATTCAATTTTCGAAATTTGTTCAGTTTCTGAAAAACATAGTTCGCGTTTAAAAGAAAAGGAATATTCGAAATTTGATGAACTATATTCAGAATTGATGAACTAATTTTTTCAAATTCGATGAACTTTTTTCAGAATTGGTTAACTTTTTTTTCTAATTCGTCTTTTTTAAAAAAATTGATAAACCTTTTCGAGTTCCATGAATGTTTTTTAAAATTGATCTTTTATTATAGATCTATGATTTCCTTTTTCTTTTTTACGTTTCCCTTTTCTGAAATGATTTTTATGGTACAGAAGTTATGTTAATGTTGTACTAGAAGAAGTATTAAGTAGGTTTGTTTTTGGATTATAGACATGTAAGCGGTCCTAGGGCAGTGGTAACTGCACTGTTTTCTTTCGGCTATATATGTAGGTGCGATGGTTCGAATCCCACTACCTGCAATTATGTTTCTATGATGTTTGATTTTTGGCGAAATTATGTTTCAACCACGTTTTCTTTTTGGCGAGGTTATTGGGCCGGCCCGCTAGGCGACACGCGCGAGCGCCAGGAACATTAAGCGGCACAGAAGGCGCCCTATAGGAGCTCCCATCTAAACGACACCCCAGAGCAGGTTCGACCCAGACCCAGCCTCTTCGCCCCCCTTCTCTTTTCCAGCAGGCCCAGTCCGACGTGGCCGGTCGATGGGCCCAGCCTAGGCGCCACATATGCAAAACCACCATCCCAAACCACTTAAGTGCATGCCAGGGGGTGATATGTCTGGTTTAGAATAGTTCAGGGGATTAAGAACTCAGTTTTAAACATGGGGGGTTTATGTGATCCAAACGGGATACTTCTGGGGGTTATCTATAGTTTTTTCAAAGCAAAAGGAACACTCCTACATACCAAATTTCCAGACCACTAATGCCACAAAGAACATCAATCTCCTATCCACGCAGCGAAAACCAATCTCAGAAGAAGTTGGTGCACCACCTCAAAAGAGATTCAAAATTGCAACCTGACCAACTTACCTTGCCCCACAAATCAGAACAGGCGTTTTTCAGCCCAGCTTGCAAATTGCACAATAACTAAACGTCATAGCAGTTCATTTCTGCAAACAACATACAAATTAACCACAAACCTGCTACCAGTTAAGGCACAACCACAACTTGCAACAGATAGAACAAGCCTGCTGTTCGCCTGTATATAGCATGACACATATCTAATCAACTTGCAACAGATATCTGATGCAGTCTCTAGTGACACACAGAGGCCATATATAGGTATCATCCTTTATTATTACATACATATATGATGCAGCAGAAATCAGTCTCCTCTCCCTGCTGCGTCTCGGATGTAAATTTCACAAGAAGTTTTGTTGAACCGGTATGGGCCCTAGCCCATCAAGATCTGTCTCTTGGGCCCAAGCCCATGAGTGGTGCTGACCTAGAAGAGGAGCCCCTCTTCCCCCTGCCCCGGTGTGAGTCACCAGACACCACCTGCCCTCCTCTCTGTAGGTACTCCCCCTCTCATCTCAACATGGTATCGGAGGCCAGCGACGGCGGGGCCTAAGGAGACGGCGGCGACGTCCGGTGAGGTGGCGGCGGATCTGGCGCGCGCGCGGGAGGCTGCGGAGAGCTGCACGCACGAGAGACGCGGGGAGCGGCCCGGCAGAGCTGCGCGGGCGGCTGCTGCTGCTGCTTCTTGGACCGGAGGCAGAGCCCCTGCTCGGGCTCTTCCTCGTCCTCGGGCGGCTGCAGAGGAAGAGGAGCTGCTCGGGGTGGTTGTTGGCGTGCGTGTGCTGAGCGGCAGCAGGCAGAGGAGCAGAGGAGGAGCACCAGTGGAGAGAAGGAGTGCGTGCGTCCTGCGTGCGCTGTGGTGCTGCTGAGCGGAGAGTAGAAAGGGGAGTGATCGAGAGGAGAGGAGCTGCTGCTGGGCGCTGTGGTCCTGGAGGCTGCGTGTTTGCTGCTGCTGACTCTGCTGCTGCTACTGCTGGTGCTGCTGAGGGGGAGAAGGAAGAGGAGGTGCTGGAGCTTATTCCTGCGAGGAGCTGCTGCTGGTTGGAAAGAGAAGAAGAGGTGTTGCTGAAGCTGAGCTGCTGCTGGTTGGAAAGAGAAGAAGAGGTGTTGCTGAGTTTTGCTGTTGCTGCTTATGCCGCCAAACAATGGCTGAACCAACTGGTCTTGCCGAGGCTTTGGAGAAGCTCGCTAAGATCCTCGCGGAGTCCAACTCTGGGGCCATCGTTCCTCGACAGGGAGTGGCTCAAAAGCTTGAAATGTCGCCCCTGGACATGAAGCTAGAGGGGGCAACAAACTATTTGAGCTGGTCCAGAAGGGCTTTGTGGGCTGTGGAGCAGAAGGAGCTTGATGGATATTTGTTGGGCACCGTTGTAGAACCAAGGGACAAGAGTAGTGCAGAGGGCAAGAGGTGGAAGGTCATCCACTCTGTACTTATGGTGTGGTTGTTGAACTCCGTGGTGCCCTCCATTGGACGCTCTGTGGAGGGGCTATCCTCACCTGCTGAGATATGGAAGATTCTGTCCACTCAATACTCTGGCAAGGGCAATGTCATGCTCATTGCTCAGATTGAGGACAAGATTAGGTTGCTACGTCAAGATGATGGCATGTCAGTGATGACATACGTGGCAGAACTGCAGGCTCTGTGGGCTGACCAGGATAACTGTGATCCCTTGGAACTCTATGATGCGGCTTCAATCGAGTCAGGGCATAAGTGGATGGCACGCAGGTGTGTGCTGAAATTTTTGGCTGGCCTCAAAGGTTGCTTTGATGGCAGGAAGGCTTCCCTGTTGCACCAACCTAGTCTGCCTACCATTCCTGAGGCTATTGCAGCGATGACTCAAGAGGAGGTGCGCCTATCCCTTGAGCATGCAGACATGAAGGTTGTGCCAGCTTCGACATTTGCAGTCACTGAGCGCATGGAGTGGGGAGATCCCACCAAATGTCATATCTATGGGGAGGTAGGTCACTGGAAGAGAGAATGTCCAACTCGTGGCAGAGGCAGGGGATATAACAGAGGGGGAGCAGGCAGAGGTAGAAGTGCTAGAGGCAGAGGTGGATACTCAGAGACCTCATGGAGCCAGGCTTCTAGAGGTAGAGGTGGCTACTCAGGACACTCAGGGGGTCAGAGGGCTCACATGGCCGTTGCAGGAGACACTGGGACGTCCAAAGGCAAAGATGTAGATGATGTTGTCTATGGAGACTTTGCTCACTGGGCCTCCACTGATGAAGGTAATCCGGAAAGAGCATCTCTTGCTACTAATGAGAGTGCTCCAGAGTGGGTTCTTGACTCTGGAGCATCTAAGCATGTTGCTAGTAACTCATGTGTGTTCGAATCTTACACTAAGCATCCCCCCTCTCACACGGGCACTATACAAACGGCTGATGGCACAAAACAACCAGTCATAAGGGTTGGTACAGTAAAGTGTACTCCGACCATTTCCCTATCGTCAGTTTTACATGTGCCAGCCTTTCCTGTCAATTTGGTCTCTTTCAGTGCACTCATTGATCAAATGGACTGTCGTGTGATCCTTGACAAGTTCGGTTGCTTGATTCAGGTGCGACAGACGAGCCAGACGGTTGGGACTGGCACCAGGCGTAGGGGGCTCTGGTACATGGACCAGGAGGTGCAACCGGACTTGGTGTGTGCTGCGACCATGGAGGATAAGGAGAAGCAGGCGATGATCCATCATTGTAGGATGGGGCATGTATCTTTTGATAAGATGAGTAGAATATTTCCGGATGTTATGTGTGGAATAGGCAAAGGCAAGCTGACATGTGATGCTTGTGAATATGCAAAACACACACGGGCCTCATATGTGAGTAAGGGGCTCAGGAGCATATATCCTTTTATGCTTATTCATTCGGATGTATGGACTAGCCCAGTGGTGTCAATGAATGGGAAGAAGTATTTTGCTACCTTTATTGACTGCTATTCTCGCATGACTTGGATTTACTTGATGCGTCACAAGGATGAGGTGTTTAGCTGTTTTCAGAACTTCCATGCTCTTGTAAAGAACCAGTTTCAGGTACAGGTCAAGGTGCTCAGGACGGACAATGGAACGGAGTATGTGAACAACATTTTTGGGGCTTTCATGGCTGACCATGGGATTCTTCATCAAACTTCATGTCCGGACACCCCCCCTCAGAATGGAGTGGCCGAACGGAAGAATCGTCATGTTCTTGAGGTCGCTCGGTCGTTGATGTTTACCATGAATGTGCCTAAGTTCTTGTGGGATGATGCAGTTATGACAACCACATACTTGATCAACCGAACACCTTCCAGGATACTTGGCATGAAATCTCCGTCTGAGTTGATCATTGGAGATAATAAGTTTGTTGTTCCCCCAAAGTTGTTTGGCAGTACCTGCTTTGTTCGTGATCATCGACCATCTGTTGGCAAGCTTGATCCTCGAGCAGTGAAGTGTGTCTTTCTGGGATACTCGTCTAGTCAGCAGGGGTATAAATGTTGGTGTCCCTCTGAAAAACGCAGGTTTGTAAGTATGGACGTTACATTCAGGGAGTCTGAGCCATTCTATGGTGAGCCGACTGATCTCAGTCTGTTGTTTGCAGAGCTTGACCACCTACACCCTGTGCATGATGGTCAAGAGGGGGAGAAGGATGTGTCTCATACTCACGGTGATCCTGTGGACATTAACACTGATAATGATGTGCAGGCTCAGGTTCAACCAATAGTGGGTACAATTCCGGTTAGTACCATCACTGATGATGATGTGCGGGCTCATGTCGAGCCAACTGTCGATACACTTAAGATTGGTGCTCTCCAGGTTCTTGTTCGGGATCGATGGCAGACGAATACCCTGGTGTACTCTCGGCGGCAACCACAAGTGCAGGGGGAGCAGCAAGGCAGGGAGGCAAGAGTGCAGGGGGAGCAGCAAGGCAGGGAGGCAAGAGTGCAGGGGGAGCAGCAAGGCAGTGAGGCAAGAGTGCAGGGGGAGCAGCAAGGCAGTGAGGCAAGCTCATCTGACACAGTGGAGCTGCCCATTGCGTTGCGAAAACCTACACGTGAAGCGGCAAGGAAGGGTGAGGTAGCAAGGAAGGCTCTGCCAAAGGATGATGCTTGTGATGACCTTGATATTGGCAATTTTGTGTCTTACAAGGCTTTGTCACCTTCATATAAGGCGTTTGTTGCCTCTCTGCAAACCGTGTCTATCCCTAGGGATTGGAAGGCTGCAAAGCAAGATCCGAAGTGGCGTGAATCGATGATAGAGGAGTTAGAAGCATTGAAAAAAAACAAGACATGGGTGCTAACCACATTGCCGGCAGGAAAGAAAGCAGTGAGTTGTATGTGGATTTTTACTGTGAAGCAGAATCCTGAGGGCAAGGTGGAACGGTATAAGGCTAGATTGGTTGCCAGAGGATATAGTCAAACTTATGGAATTGACTATGATGACACATTTGCTCCAGTTGCAAAGATGAACACGGTACGGGTATTGGTCTCGTGTGCTGCAAACTTTGGGTGGAAATTGCACCAGTTAGATGTCAAGAATGCCTTCTTACATGGTGACTTGAAAGAAGAGGTATACATGGAGATACCGCCAGGTTTTGGCACAGAACAGACTACGGGGAAGGTATGCAGGCTGAAGAAATCCTTGTATGGTCTGAAGCAATCGCCGAGGGCATGGTTTGATAGGTTCAGACGAGCTGTTTGGAATATGGGGTATGGCCAATGTAATGGTGACCACACGGTGTTTTATAGACACACTAATAAGAAGATCACCATTGTTGCAGTGTATGTTGATGATATCATCATCACTGGAGATGATGAGGAGGAAATAAAGAGAGTGAAGGGGTGTCTGAGCAAGGAGTTTGAGGTAAAAGACTTAGGAAATCTAAAGTACTTCCTTGCCATAGAAGTGGCCCGGACAGAGAAGGGAATATCTTTGTGCCAACAAAAATACACCTTGGATCTTTTGAGTGACATGGGCATGATGGGATGTCGTGCAGCCCCTACTCCAATTGAACAAAATCATCAAGTAACAGCACAATCAGGTGAGCTAGTGAATAAGGAAGATTATCAGAAGCTGGTTGGGAGGTTATTGTACTTGTGTCATACCAGGCCTGACATTACGTATGCCGTGGGGGTGGTGAGCAGATACATGCATGAACCAAGGAGAGGGCATCTTGATATTGTTCACAGAATCCTGAGATACTTGAAGGGGACTCCGGGTAAAGGGTTGTGGTTTGCGAAGAGTGGACATCTTGAGGTGGATGGCTATAGTGACTCTGATTGGGCTAGCTGTCAAGATGATAGACGATCAACTTCAGGTTACTGTGTGTTTGTGGGAGGAAATTTGGTGTCATGGAGAAGCAAGAAACAGAATGTTGTGTCTAGATCAACAGCAGAAGCTGAATATAGAGCATTATCTCAAGGGTTGTGTGATATGCTCTGGGTGAAGCACCTACTATGCGAGTTGAAACTCTTGAGGAAGGGACCCTTAAGGGTGTGGTGTGACAATCAGTCAGCTATAGCCATTGCTAATAACCCAGTTCAACATGATAGGACGAAGCATGTGGAAATTGATCGCTTCTTCATTAAAGAGAAACTTGATGCTGGGATCATCAGCCTTACTCATGTCAGCTCTGGGCAGCAGTTTGCAAATTGCTTGACAAAGGGACTGGGAACAAAGGACTGTAACTTGGCGTGTGACAAGATGGGGATGATAGATATCTACCACCCATCTTGAGGGGGAGTGTTGAACCGGTATGGGCCCTAGCCCATCAAGATCTGTCTCTTGGGCCCAAGCCCATGAGAGGTGCTGACCTAGAAGAGGAGCCCCTCTTCCCCCTGCCCCGGTGTGAGTCACCAGACACCACCTGCCCTCCTCTCTGTAGGTACTCCCCCTCTCATCTCAACAAGTTTCTTGTGCGGCAAGACGTGGTCAGGCCGGATCACTGGCCACCAGAGTAGAACATGCTCGGGTACAGCCAAAACGGCGGCGGCCTGCGTAGATGCCAACGGTTGGAGTGTGAGGTGTCGTTCCACCCTCCCCATTCGTATGGGCTTGTGCAAGCAAGCGCTGGAGCCGCCCACCATGGTTCCGGGCTCGTGCAAGGAAGCGCCGGCGAATCCCATTCCCATGGCTCCAAGCTTGTGCAAGCAAGCGCCGGAGTCGTCGCCCACCATGGTTCTAGGCTCGCGCAAGGAAGTGGCGAATACCATCCCCATGGTTCCGGCGCGTCTCCTGCATCGGGCGGTGTGTCACGCATGGGATCCGGACCGCCACACAGATGGTGTAGATTCCATGGCTTAGAGTCAAGGCCTGCATACAACAAGATCTTGCTCCCCAATCCCAATAGGTCCGAGCTCGTGCAAGAGAGTGGCGTGCTCTTAACTTCCTCCCCTAGAAAGAGTGCCCAATTGTCTAGCTTCTCCACAGCCATCCATGTTGCTGGCTTGGTCGACATGTCGAGGCAGTAGACCTCATTAAAAGGAAAAGCAGTGACCATGAGAAGCATGCCACCACAAACCACCAGCCATGTTTTACCACGCCAGTCTTCACTCCTATCCTGGAACTTGGTTGTTATCTCTTGTAGACCAAGCTGAGGGGCCAACTGCAGAGTGTAGAACCTCTGGAAGCCATCCGAGACAATGACCTGCCCATTGAACTCCACGATTTGGTCTATTACCAACATATGAGGAAGCTGGACTTGAGACCAAGAGTCACTTCCAACAAGCAAATCAAACAGGGAGAACTCGGTACTGACAAGAAGATGCGAGTTGGGTGATGTAAGGGGGGACGTTAGAATGCCGTTCAAGTAGAATGTCTCACGTTTGGCACTGGATGGGAGACGTGGAGTTGAAATCTCCACACCAGTGAACACATCGACGATGTGAACATATCCGTAGCAGAAGTAGATGATATTACCATAGGATGAGCCAATATATATCATCTTCTCCGTGGTTTCTACAGGAATCTGGCAGCGAAGGGAGGTCTTTTTGTTGGCTGGATCGATAACTACACATGTGTATAGCTGATGGCAACCATTGGCAGCAGGAAGAAGAGGACCTTGTACACGAACATGGGGCTGGATGAGAAGAGGTGGAAATTTTGTGCGGAGCATAGATTTGGATGGGTACGAGGAGAAGGCAGCACGCCAAGAGGGGCATGTTGCTGCGAAGCCAAGAAGGTCTCGGAAGGAGCCCAGCCGAGAAACGACAGAGTGAAGCAAGCCATCTGGGAGGTCAGCCCAACCTTGGGGTCCGGAGAACGCATGGGGCCAAGGGAGAGAGACATCAGACAATTTGCTGGGGCTCTGCATGATGTCCTGCTGACGACAAAATCTGCAATCAATAAACTTTTCAAGTCAAGCAAATCATTTTTCAATTAAAAAAAGCTTAGAACTGTAGGCTGGTGAAGAAATACGAGATGAATAGCAGGAATAAGCAAATGATATTTTGGAGATCAAGTATATATAATATGCCTGACAATCAAACGAACTTGTTATGCAATTTATTCGAATAGCAAATTTGATCTTATTATGTTTTGGTGAATCGTCACATGGCGTGTTAAGATTGATTCAGAATAAGCTAGCAGCAGCCAGCACAAGAAGAAACTTGGTTATGGAAAATGTCACGCTTCAGTCAGCGCTAAAACTTGGATTTTGTTGTTTTCTGTGAAGCACATTCATTCAGAGCGAGTGCAGTTCTAGCTCTCTAACAGCAGATATGCCGCTTTTCGATGCCCTCAAATGCTGTCCAGATGTTTCCAAATGTGTTTTTTTCTCTCTCTTGTTTCAGTTGCAGATGATTTATTTTCTCAAGAGGGGCGCTCAAATTACAAATTATCTCAAAACCGACCCACTGGATTTAATTTAATCCAAGACTGAATCCAAGTCAATTATCCATCCAAAACTGCAACGCTAGGCGTCAGACCAATCCACTGGATCTACTCCGGTTTTAGCCTACGAATCAAAAAAATTCCAACCGTACCTACCAGATTGCTAGCTAGCGGAAGATGCGCGCAGAAAAAGTAAGCGGAAGATGAACATTCATCAATCAAAGGAAGTGGGAAAACATCTGGACAGATGGATCTAGCTAGGGTTTTGTGCAAGGGGGCGGCGGGAGCGGGATGGTGGTCAGACCTTGTGGATGGTGTGCAGATATGTTGCAGACGTCTTCTCCGGCGGTGCCTCGCCGTCGCCGTCGCCGTCGCCGGGGTGGATCCGCTCTCTGGAGCCTCCTCGGGCCAGCCGGTGTCAACTAGGACCAGTCCACTACGGAGAATGAAGCCAGCCTGAGACGAGACACTGACGGAACAGAGTGCGCACACATTTCTGGGTTCAGATAACCAACGGCTCAGATTTATCCTAGCGCAGGCTCAAAAGTGGACAGGCATCTATGGTCATCAACAAACATACTGTACAATATATTCTAGGGTAAAATGCAGCGTTGATTTTTTTTTAAAAAATAAACATGTACTTTATTAATTAGAAATAATTATTACATTGTCGATAAGTAAATATACAATGTCTCTCATAGACTCCTCAAACCAGTCCTTAGTGACTGAAAATTTCGCTAGCCCGGCAATTTCATGAACCACTTTATTTGCTTCCCTATTACAATGTTCAAACCTAACAAGAGGAAAATCACAAGTTTTGGAATAGCAATTATCGACCACTGCTGCCACGCACCTGCCAAATGTCCTACATTCTTTATTATTTCAATCACCTCCATGTTGTGAGAGTTAACGACGAGACAATTGCAACCCACCTTTTGTGCAAGAAATAGGCCGAAACTTAGAGCTAAAGCTTCTGCTGTCAATTCATCAGCACACCAATCAATCCTCCATTTTCCACCAACAATAAATCTTCCATTATCATCTCTGAGAATAGCCTCAATTGTGCCCCTAAGCAAATCACCTCCATATTGTGAGAGTTAACGATGAGACAATTGCAACCCACCTTTTGTGCAAGAAATAGGCCGAAACTTAGAGCTAAAGCTTCTGCTGTCAATTCATCAGCGCATCAATCAATCCTCCATTTTCCACCAACAATAAATCTTCCATTATCATCTCTGAGAATAGCCTCAGTTGTGCTCCTAAGCAAATCATGATCGAAAGAGGTGTCAACATTGAGCTTAACAAAACCCATAGGAGGTCAGCTCCATCCCATGTTTTACTAGTTGCCTTAGGTGAATGTGCAAAATGCAGCGTTGATGGCACAATTCATGGATCCTGAAAGATCATGGATGTCGCCTAAAGGGGGGGGGAGTGAATAGGCGCTTTAAAGTAATTATGGTTTAGGCTAATGCGGAATAAACCTAGCGGTTAATTTGTCAAGCACAAAACCTAAAACAACTAGTCTCACCTATGTGCACCAACAACTTATGCTAAGCAAGATAAGCAACTATGAGATAGCAAGATATATGACAAAGAACAATATGGTTATCACTAAGTAAAGTGCATAAGTAAAGGGCTCGGGTAAGAGATAACCGAGGCACGCGGAGACGACGATGTATCCCAAAGTTCACACCCTTGCGGATGCTAATCTCCGTTTGGAGCGGTGTGGATGCACAATGCTCCCCAAGAAGCCACTAGGGCCCCCGTAATCTCCTCACGCCCTCGCACAATGCAAGATGCCGTGATTCCACTAAGGGACCCTTGAGGGCGGTCACCGAACCCGTACAAAATGGCAACCCTTGGGGGCGGTCACCGAACCCGTACACTTTGGCAACCCTTGGGGGCGGTCACCGGAACCCGTCAAATTGCTCGGGGCGATCTCCACAACCTAATTGGAGACCCCGACGCTTGCCCGGAGCTTTACACCACAATGATTGAGCTCCGAACACCACCAACCGTCTAGGGCGCCAAGGCACCCAAGAGGAACAAGCTCTAGGGTGCCCAAACACCCAAGAGTAATAAGCTTCTCAAACTTCACTTCCATGTATCACCGAGGAGAACTCAAATCGATGCACCAAATGCAATGGCAAGGGCACACGGAGTGCCCAAGTCCTTCTCTCTCAAATCCCACCGAAGTAACTAATGCTAGGGAGGAAGATGAGAGGAAGAACAAGAAGGAGAACACCAAGAACTCCAAGATCTAGATCCAAGGGGTTCCCCTCACATAGAGGAGAAAGTGATTGGTGAAAATGTGGATCTATATCTCCTCTCTCTTTTCCCTCAAAAACTAGCAAGAATCCATGGAGGGATTGAGAGTTAGCAAGCTCGAAGAAGGTCAACAATGGGGGAAGAAAACGAGCTCAAAGGATTAGGTTCAATGGGGAAGAAGACCCCCTTTCATAGGTGGAAAAAAATCCAACCGTTATGCTCACAGCCCGCACAGAGCGGTACTACCGCTCCAAGGAGCGGTACTACCGCTAGGGCGGTAGAACCCCTTTGAAAAACAACAGCGAGGGGGCAAAAGGCCAGTAGAAACCGCCAGAGCGGTACTACCGCTCGTCCTCACGGTACTACCGCTCGACCTCACGGTACTACCGCAAATGGTAGCGGTACTACTACTTGCGAGCGGTACTAAAAAATACTTCTGTGCCTACTTCCGCTGAGCAAAACACGAGATTTTGGTCCGAAGCGGTACTACCGCTTAGGAGCCGCGGTAGTACTGCTCTGGAGCGGTACTACCGCTCAGGAGCCGCGGTAGTACCGCTTTGGAGCGGTAGTAAAAAATTACATCCGCTCTAGTCGCGGTAGTACCGCTGCAGCCTTTACCAAAACAGCCACAACTTTTGCAAACAGACTCCAAATTCAACGAAACCAAGTTTGTTGGAAAGCTAACGACATGGGCTAACACAATATTGATAGAAATATCAAGAATAAGCAAATGAGAAAAGTCCCATAATAAAATGGTGAGAACCCTTCATCGGATAAGACCGGTAAAACCTCCAACACCGAAAACATCATAGAAGACGTATGCGAACTCCGTTTTCGATGAACTCAAGCTTGTCATCAAGATGACCATAAGCTCTAGGACTGACAAACAGAACCAAACAAGAACCAAGAAACATGATGCAAGGATGCAATGGTTTGAGCTCTCTACTAATGATACAATCAAGCTACCAACTTGAGAGCCCCCCTTGATAGTACGGCAAACGATCCTATAACCCGGTCTCCCAACTACCACCATGAGACCGGTAAAATAGAAAACCTATCAAGGGAAAACCTTTGCCTTGCACATGGTCCACTTGAGCTAGATGATGATGATCTTGACTCCCTCAAGTTGGACCACCTTTCTTGATTGTGTTGGCTCAATGAAGACTAGATGATTGCTCCCCCATAGTCCACTATGGGTGAGCCACTCTTCGGCACATCTTCACAAGTCCATTGACACCACAATGGATGGAAATATTCAAGCACTTGATCTCTTCGTGATGCTCCACTTGAACTTGCACATGGCAATCTTGATGACGATCACCACTTGATGCCATCCTTTCCATGGGTTGTATGATATCTTCCTCTTGACGCAAGCCCATGGACACGTACCTAACCCCACATAGAACTCCCACATAGACCATGGGTTAGTACACAAAGTGCAATGGACAATGCTTACCATACCATGGGATCACTTGATCCCTCTCGGTACATCTTCTACGCTTTGTGAGTTGATCAACTTGATTCACTCCTGACTTAGTCTTGATCAACCTTGAATCTTTCCAACTCTCTTCATTTGGATAATGTCTTAAAGGTAAACATGAATGATCACACAATCTTCTTCTTCAAGACATACTTGCAATAAGCTCAGCACTCACATGACCAATCTTTGGATAATTCCTTAATAGCACCTTGGTCAACTCATAAACTCCTTGAAACCAACACATGGAGTTCAAGAAAAGCCCATGGACAAATCCTTAAAATATAACTCAAGACAACCATTAGTCCATAGAGATTATCATCAATTACCAAAACCAAACATGGGGGCACCGCATGTTCTTTCAATCTCCCCCTTTTTGGTAATTGATGACAATCACTTTCAAGAGAGTTTATATAAGGAATTATGCATCACAATGCAATGCAACAACCAATGATGCAGGAGAATGAGATGCAAATGCTTAGGAACAAAACCAAAGCAAGGAGAAAACTTTGAAACCTTCTCCACAAAATCTCTTTGAAACTTCTCCCCCATTGGCATCGATTGCCAAAATGGGCGAAAAGCTTAGAAGGCCAAAATAAATTGTGGTCCTCCATAAATTGTGTATTTATCAACAAGAGAGTGGAATGCAATACACATATCCAACTGTCAATACTTGGAGGAAGACAAACTATATTGAAGCCCAAAGATTGCAACATAGAGATATGCCACAAAGACATAACAAAGAGAGACACAAGCAATCAGAAGATACCGATTGAAGCAAGCAATCAACGGATATCAATTGAACCAACTAGACCAATGATCCTACGTGCCACATGAATAAAGATAGTATGATATGAGTAGATGATTGTTCTAAAGAAACTAGAGAAGCTCCCCATGATTTGTGCACATCAAGATTTTTTGTATTTGGATACAAAGTGCACAAAATAGGATCATAGCTCTCGCAAAATCAATAGAAACTCACATCCAGTGCAAGTGAGCATATAGGAAACAAAGCCTAGCGCTTGCAACAAGCACATGGTTGAGCAACATGTAAAAGAGGCAACTTAAGAATAGGCTCAACCAAAATGATGTGTGTGAGTCATGGCGAAGCACTTGAGAAGACTAAAATTAGGATGAGCATTAAGCATCAACATAGTCTTGAAAGAATGAGGCATACGGTGCAAGGCCTATCATTCCCACACACAACTGGCAAATGGGTTCACAAGCTTACTGATAAGCAAAAGAGAACCTATGCTTGTGACAACCCGTGGTGAAGATAGACGAGGGGAGGCTCATCAAGACGAGGGATACCAATTAAGATGGCAAAAACCTCGTAAAGATAAGCAAGAGGAAAATAATCTTCACCACACAAGAGTGCAACAAGATGCAACGATAGAGGACACACACTCAAGGCAAAAGCTTTCACGGAGCCACCAAAAAAATAACATAAGAAAGACAAGGTGGGCGTGAAAGAAAGGATATCAACTAGAGATGTAATTTCTCTCAAGTGTATAAGGTTCTATGTAGACGAAATCATGATGATATATATATATCTACAAAGAAGGATGTACATCCGAAATAGTTACAACATGAAGGAACAAGATATCCACAAGGAAGTCACAAATATACCAATAAGATATTTGCTTGAAAGCATAGCACTTGGCTAGATATGGTCTTATTGTATATAAATGAAGTCCAAACACACATCCATCAAAGGCATCACAACTAGCAACAAGAGATCATTGTTGGGATGCTTTGAGAAAGGAAACAAGTATCACAAGATATGAAATGAATATCATGTCAAGATGCAACCTACACAAGGTTGAATGCAAGAGGAGAAAGCATGAATAGATACTTGTTACCGAGATATCATTGGAAGGATGTAGTAGATACCAATTGAAGGTAGATAGTAGTTCATTGATCATCCTAGCTTGACTCCAATATGCACATGGTGACAACACCTTCCTTGTGAGTGAGCCGAGCATCCAATGCATCTCCAAATGTTCCTAGAAGAACAACACAAACTAAACAGTACCAAAACTCATCAGGACCAAATAGTTAGAAACACTAATACATAGGACAAACTCCACATAAATATGTGCATATAGATATGAAAATGAATTTCATGCACATCTCATCCAAATTGATACTAGGTGGAGTTTCCGCTATATATTGAGTCAAAGAAAGAAAGCATGCCAAATGAAATACATGAAGTAAATGACGACCCACAAGTATAGGGGATCTATCGTAGTCCTTTCAATAAGTAAGAGTGTCGAACCCAACGAGGAGCAGAAGGAAATGATAAGCGGTTTTCAGGAAGGTATTCTCTGCAAGTACTGAAATAATTGGTAACAGATAGTTTTGTGATAGGATAAATTGTAACGAGCAACAAGTAACAAAAGTAAATAAAGTGCAGCAAGGTGGCCCAATCCTTTTTGTAGAAAAGGACAAGCCTGGACAAACTCTTATAATAGGAAAAGCGCTCCCGAGGACACATGGGAATATCGTCAAGCTAGTTTTCATCACGCTCATATGATTCACGTTCGGTACTTTGATAATTTGATATGTGGGTGGACCGGTGCTTGGGTACTGCCCTTACTTGGACAAGCATCCCACTTATGATTAACCTCTATTGCAAGCATCCGCAACTACAACAAAAGTATTAAGGTAAAACTAACCATAGCATGAAACATATGGATCCAAATCAGCCCCTTACGAAGCAACGCATAAACTAGGGTTTAAGCTTCTGTCACTCTAGCAACCCATCATCTACTTATTACTTCCCAATGCCTTCCTCTAGGCCCAAATAATGGTGAAGTGTTATGTAGTCAATGTTCACATAACACCACTAGAGATTAGACAACATACATCTTATCAAAATATCGAACGAATACCAAATTCACATGACTACTAATAGCAAGACTTCTCCCTTGTCCTCAGGAACAAACGTGACTACTCACAAAGCATATTCATGTTCATAATCAGAGGGGTAATATTGTGCATAAAGGATCTGAACATATGATGTTTCACCAAATAAACCAACTAGCAACAACTACAAGGAGTAATCAACACTACTAGCAACCTACTAGCACCAATCCCGGACTTGGAGACAAGAATTGGATACAAGAGATGAACTAGGGTTTGGAGATGAGATGATGCTGGTGAAGATGTTGATGGAGATTGCCCTCTCCCGATGAGAGGAGCGTTGGTGATGATGATGGTGATGATTTCCCCCTCCCGGAGGAAGTGTCCCCGGCAGAACAGCTCTGCCGGAGCCCTAGATTGGTTCCGCCAAGGTTCCGCCTCGTGGCGGCGGAGTCTCGTCCCGAAAGGTTCTCTTCTATTTTTTTCTCATCGAAAGACTTCATATGGGAGAAGATGGACGTCGGAGAGCCACCAGGGGGCCCACGAGGTAGGGGGGCGCCCCACCCTCGTGAGTAGGGTGTGGTCCCCCTGGCCTTCATCTTTGGCGACGATTTTTCTTTATTTATTCTAAGATATTCCGTGGAGTTTCAGGACTTTTGGAGTTGCGCAGAATAGTCCTTCAATATTTGCTCCTTTTCCAGCCCAGAATTCCAGCTGCTGGCATTCTCCCTCTTCATATAAACCTTGTAAAATAAGAGAGAATAGCCATAAGTATTGTGACATAACGTGAAATAACAGCTCATAATGCAATAAATATTGACATAAAAGCATAATGTAAAATGAACGTATCAACTCCCCCAAGCTTAGACCTCACTTGTCCTCAAGCAAAAAGCCGATAACAATAAATATGTTCTCATGTTTAGAGGTAGAGGCGTCGATAAAAATAAAATACGGACATGAAGGCATCATGATTACTTCATAACAGCACCATATATAAATTTTGTCATATGATTACTTATGTTCTAGTGATGATCTTTTCACCAAGCCAAAATATGAATCAGAAACTTTATTGGGCACCAACAATTATAATCTCAGTCATTGAAGCAATTGCAATTTATCATAACATCGGAAAGAGTCTATGTCAGAGCTTAAAAGCAAGTCCACATACTCAACTATCACTTAGTCCTGCATAATTGCTAGCACTCACACGATACTTTGTGGTTACGGAGTTTTAATCGGACACAGAGAAAGATAGGGGCTTATAGTTTTTGCCCCACAACCTTTTACCTCAAGGGTAATGTCAACAATAATAATTCACGCTCCCCCACATCCAATTAGATATATATATATCATGTTCTTTACAACATGCTGAGCTTGCCAAAGCATAAAATGAAAAAGGAAGGTGAAGATCACCGTGACTCTTGCATATGGTAGAGGATAATAATAAAAGATAGGCCCTTCGCAGAGGGAAACAGAGGTTGTCATGCGCGTTTAGGGTTGATGCATAAAATCTTAATGCAAAAGAACGTCACTTTATATTGCCCCTTGCATGTGAACCTTTATTATGTAGTCCGTCGCTTTTATTGCGTCCACAACAAGTTCGTACAAAGCTTATTTCTCTACACTAATAAGTCATGCATATTTAGAGAGCAATTTTTTTATTGCTTGCACTGATGACAACTTACTTGAAGGATCTTACTCAATCCATAGGTAGATATGGTGGACTCTCATGGCAAAACTGGTTTAAGGGTATTTGGAAGCACAAGTAGTATTTCTACTTAGTGATGAGAATTGGCTAGGATGAGGGGGAAAGGCAAACTCAACACGGTAGAGGAACCATGACAACATACTTTATCTCGGATGTAAGAAAACATAACTCATTATGTTGTCTTCCTTGTCCAACATCACCTCTTTAGCATGTCATATTTTAATGAGTGCTCCCAATCATAAAAGATGTCAATGATAATATATCTATATGTGAAACCTCTCTTTCCTTATTACTTCCTATTAATTGCAACGATGACCAAAGCTATATTTGCCAACTCCCAACAACTTTAAATCATCATACTCTTTCTATGTGAAGTCATTACTTTCAATAAGATCAACATGAACTCTTGACTCTTTTTATTCTTTTTCTTCTAATCACCCAAGATCATGGCAAAATACTCAAGCCCTTGACTCAACACTAATCTTTATTATATAGCTCACGGACTCGATTACAAAGAAGGATCATAAAGCAAAACTCAAAACTAAATCATGCCACGACTTTATTCTACTAAATCAAGATACTACTAATAGGATCGAACTAAGAAAAACAGTAAAGATAGGAGTTGTGATGGTGCTACGATACCAGGGCACCTCCCCCAAGCTTGGCAGTTGCCAAGGGGAGTGCCCATACCCATGTGATTATATCTCCTTCTTTGTTGTTGGCGGTGGAGGTGTTGTTGATGATGAAGTTGTCACATTTTCCTTCTCTAGCTTGCGTTTGAGGCTAAAATTTTCATACCTCAGATCCTCATTCTCGAGCTCAAGTTTCATTATCTTTTTGCATAGTGCTGCCTTGTTGTCCTGCAAAAAACGAGGTGGGACAGATTGGACCTTATGGAGGCTTGACTTCTTGAACTCCACATGCATGTCACCAGGTTGAGGTAGGGTATAGTCCTCTTCGTTGGAACTCGTTTCCTCCTTCCTCTTTGGATCATAGTCTTCTTATTCCTCCGTGGTCCAGCCATAATGCTCCACGTCCCCATATACCTTGGGATTTGCAATATAATCAGCCATGTAGCTCTTTCCCTCCGAATCTTGGGAAGACATCTTGCTCTAGTCTGCAGCAGCAATGGCTCGGAACAAAAACAGGAGAGATTTGCGTGATACGAGAGTCAAAACCTCCGGGAGTATATATAATGGATTTTTACCGACCAAAATACGTATCATGCAAGGAAACGGAGTCCGGAGGGCACACAAGGTGCTCACGAGGTAGGGGGGCGCCCCCAGGGGGATAGGGCGCGCCCTCCACCCTCGTGGAGGCCTCGTGTCCTCCCCGGACTGCTACTTATTTTTCTATTTTTCTAAATATTCCAAAACGGAGAAATTTGCCTTAAAAATTGTTTTGGAGTCGTTTACTTACCGTACCACATACCTATTCCTTTTTTGAGTCTGGAACGTTCTGGAAAGTGTCCTTTATGTATTCCTCCGGAGTTACGGTTTCAATAATATTAGTTTCAACATTTATGGGATTACCTGAAATATAGTGTTTGATCCTTTGGCCGTTTACCACCTTCGGATTTGTGCCTGCGAAGTTGTTGATTTTTATGGCACCGGAACGATAGACCTCCTCGATAACGTAAGGACCTTCCCATTTGGAGAGAAGTTTTCCTGCAAAAATCTTAAATGAGAGTTGTATAGCAATACGTAATCACCTACATTGAACTCACACTTTTGTATCCTTTTGTCATGCCACCTTTTAACTTTTTCCTTAAACAACTTGGCATTTTCATAAGCTTGGGTTCTCCATTCATCAAGTGAGCTAATATCAAATAACCACTTCTCACCGACAAGTTTGAAATCATAGTTGAGCTCCTTAATAGCCCAATATGCCTTATGTTCTAGTTCGAGAGGTAAATGACATGCTTTTCCATAAACCATTTTATTAAACAGATAAAATAGAGCCTCCATATGCAGAAGCGTAAGTTCACACCACACATAGGCAAACCAATCCGACTGACGAAGTTGAGTTCAAATACATTAGTCTCTCTTTACGATGAATGTGTAGTATCATAATGAAAATTATGATAACTAGATTTCAATGTTTAAACCAATGCAGAATTTTTAATTTGATAAACGTGTAGGACATCTTATTTGCACCAAATTAAACCAAGTGAATCTAGACGAGCATGTTAGGTAATCGAATCATACGTAAAAGTACAATCAACAACATTTTTGATTCTTCGATGATTGTATTATTGAACCCAATTTACAAGTCACATTCTATGCCCTAGAAGTTTCCATGAATATGACTGCCTAATATACACTAGGAACCACTATTCAAATATTTGTCAGTGTGTATATAATTTAGAAATCTCTACCATAGTATTCATTAATATTAGAAGATATATGAACACACGCATAGATATGCAAATGTGTATACACTACATCTTTTATGCAATATTAGAAAATAATTTTGAAACATTGTTTTAACAATGAAAAAAATTGGTACATCATAAAATTTTCATTTTGTAGAATCAAAATTTGAAAGATATACATTACTATGTATACCAATTAATAATATAACTATTATTTGAAAACATTCTTTATGTGGCTAAGTAATAGAAAAATATATTAATTAGAACTGTAGTATGGTGCACTTAACTTAAAATAAATATAAAATTTTAGTATAAAAAACAATTGTTTTATCTCACCCCGAGCTCAAAAATGCTTTGGACCGACTTTAGGCGTGGCTGCAGGAGCGCTCCAGCGCCGGGAGGAGGAGAATACGGAGGCTGCGCTCTCAGGTCGAGGAGGAGAGCGCGATGGCGTCGAGTGGAGTGGGAGGAGGAGGACAGTTGGGGTTTTGGTTTATTATTTGCCACAACTTTGGTTGTACTTTGAGATCCCTTATTTTGTAACTCATCTCGTAATACTATTTTCTTTTATTTGACCTTTTATCTTTTACCACTTTTCAACACAAAAATAAACTTTTGAAGTGAACAACATAGATGACTATTATACCCTTGTACCTCTTTGACCCAAACATAATAACAACTCAACCCAAATGAAGGGATGGACACAAACTTCTGCTCATTAACACAACCGCCGTCGTCCTACTACTCCTCGCTGGCTCTTGCTACCCTGCCGCCGCCACACCCTCGTGCTCCCCTCCTACACCTTCTACCACCCCCTGCTGCCCCTGCTATTACAGTCTCCCCTTCCCCTGCCGCTCCTCGTCAAAATTTGGTTAAACTATTTGAAATGCATGGAACCGTTGATCCGATTTTGATAAAACTTTCCCAGATTTTTCACACATATATGAATGGTTTTCTGTAATTTTTTTGAAATTTGTCTGACAACTTTCAAATTCAGTCAAAATTTGGTCAAACTAGTTAGGCTCAAGTTGAAATGCATGGGATCGTTGATCCAAATTCGATGAACTTTCCTAGATTAGCACATATATGTTTGTTTTTATGTTTTTTTTTTCAAAAATTTATAGGTGGTTTGAAATTCTTTTCCAAAATTTTGG
Organism: Triticum dicoccoides; assembly: GCF_002162155.2. NCBI lineage: Eukaryota > Viridiplantae > Streptophyta > Magnoliopsida > Poales > Poaceae > Triticum > Triticum dicoccoides. The sequence continues at coordinate 719,875,575 of NC_041391.1, read as the reverse complement.
CCGAATTTGGATAACATCTTGACTATTTTTTTGGCTTTTCAAGAAATTTGTGCACATAATATCCAAATTCAAACATATCTTTCCATATGGACATATTCATACGCCATGTCACGATATGATGACAACATGGCAAAATAATGCATTTAAGATGTCCATTGAGCTGGACTAGAGTTCGTCTATTCATTTTTGGGATTAAAAATAGGCACCATCTTAGGATTCATTTTTTAGTTCAAAAGTAAACACTATCTCATAATTCATTTATAAAAGTTGAGCTTTTGTGGCACACAAGTAAAAGTTTATGCAAAATATATAAACCAATACACCAAGTTAGCAGCAAAGTGCGGCATGCCGCCACACACTACCGACTAAGTAGTATCTTTTAAGTCCCGGGAATTACGGGCATGTGGTGTATCGAGGCCTTTAGGTGGCATGTGGACCACGTTGGTCAGTGTTACAAACCGAAGTGCATCCCTTTCAGTCAAAGCGAGATTGTGACTATCACAGGTGGCCTCGTGTTTCATTCTCCCTCACCTGAACAAACAAACACCCATTGACGAGAGGTGGTAAGGGTTCCCGGTGGGTCAGCCGCCGCCCGCCGATAGCCGCGACTATGAGCTCCCTCAGGCCACCGATCATGACCTGCCTCAAACACTCCCCAAGCCGGAACCCAAACCCTACACCCCGCTCCCCGCAGACCACGGCGCTGCCGTCTAACTCTCATCATAGAAATGCATTTGTGCTTCTTAACAATGTGAATTGAAACTAACATTTACCTTGCTCCGGTCCATGAGAGCACATGCTTCAACTTGTTTCTACCTAAAATCCATGGATCCTTGGAAAGAAAAAAAATAGTTGGAAACAAACTTTTGAGTTAAAAAACACAACCAAAGCACCAAGGTTAATTTTGCAATCATAGTAGCATTACCAATCAGACAAAAACAATGTGCTAATTAAATTCCATATAAAACACACACTTATTTGTTTATTTGGTGGGAAAACACACACATTCCTATATGCACGTGTGCCATGATAAACGGCGCTCGCACAAAGAGCATGTCCAACTTGGGAGGTAGCCAAATTGCACACTGAAAAACAGAGTTAATAAAACTATGCAAGGCCCACATGATAACATTTCGACAACTAAAATTGCCTTTTTGTCAAATAGTAAGACCAAGAGTGAATTTTCAAGTTAACTATATCATCCCTTCATCTGAACCGTACCAAAGTAAGACCAAGCAGGTGCTAATAGCTAGTACCTCCGAAGAGTTGACAAAACTGCATTCTGAACAACCAAGATCAACTGCTAGCCTAACCATTTCAACAAGTAAAAATGCAACAACTAGCATTTATGGCAATACCATGGTGCAGTGCAACCATACAAAAGTTCTAGTAGCACATACAAATACTCCATAGTTCAGAACAATAGATAGTGTTGAAGGCATCATAATAAGCACCACATAGATAGCAACCATCCAAGATGTAGTTCTAGCACTAGTACTAATAAGTAACAAGAGCTAAGAGTAGAAGGCATGTCTCCAACGGAAAAGCAAACACGGAGTCTTGAACATTCAGGAGGATGAGGATACATGCTCCACATCTTCTTCTTTCATCCCAAGGGACGGAATTGGCGCAATGGTCTCTTGGAGGCGAAAACGAGTAAGCCCCACAATATATGTTCTAGTTCCAATGGACACTATTCATTCCTAAAATCTTGCTTTCAATGTTACAACATAACACATGTATTATGTCAAACAGAACCAACAACTCTTGTGTGTTGAGCACAACCAAACCATCGTAAGATTCCACTACTGAATAATGTGGGTTGCGTTGACTCTTTTTTCTCTTTCTCTTTCCGAGTGGTTGTGATACCCTCACTGCTGACAAGTCAATCTGGCACTTCAAGACCCATATTTCAGCCTCATAATCCTCCACTACTCCACACAACCAGAGTCCCATTCACGTCGAACAATTCAGAAAAGTAGCGCAACTGGGCAGGACCATGCATCCATCGGAATGTCTCTGCTTTTGTGTCAAACAAAAAAATGTCCTGGGAGCCCGTAATGTGAAACCCAGAAGGATCCCAGTGCAGGTTGTCACGGTGGTGTACCAGTGGAAATTGACTGAAATGAAACAGTTTCTCAATTCATAGAAATTTATCCAACAAAGTCAATACCGATGTGAGTTTGACTTGGATGCTCCTCAGACTTGTTGCCATTCATTGTGCAGACATTCAACATGGCTTCTTTCTTACTCTTTTTTTCAAGCACTGACCATAGAACAATTGTTCTACAATAATTTTTCATTAATAAGGTACAAAATAAAAAGTAAAGAAAAGCAAAGTTCTACATCATCCAATACGTACTGTTTTGGCCAACATGAAAATTAAATTACAAGTGTTGTTCTACCCAAGATTTGTTCTGGTTGGCTTTGCTAATGTTTGCTTTGATTTGAGCAACCCAAAGACCTTCTTTCATGCAGTGTACCTTGTTAAGAAATTGAGGGGCAGCTGATCTGAACACCTTGTCATTTCGTACTGACCAAATACTCCAGCAACCGATGATTGGATATGAATAGCAATGTCTTTTGGCAGGAAAACTTTTGCAAGTGTGAGATCATCGAAAGTGGAAGTGCCTTTGCATCTGCTTGGTAGAATGAGATCCCAACATTGGAGTGCAAATGAAAAATTCTGAAGAGATGGTATGAGGTTTCCTCTACACTATCAGAACATAGAACACAAACATAGCTTGCCAAAAACATAGCTTCTTTCTTACCGTACATGATAGAGCACCAGAGCACCTTGTATTCCTTAGTTAACTTATGCTCGTAGAAGCCGCATATGTGGTTACTCTGTTGGAAGTCGTTGAATTCTATAAATAGCAGGAGAGCACAGTCGCGGATAACCGGGTAGCAGATATAAAATCAGGATCTCTGGGTTGTTCAGTATTTTCTCTTCTCACCCGTGCCTGGCTATCAGTGCACGCTATAAGGTATTGTTTGCTGCTGCTGGGGCCTCCGTGTCATTGGCTGCAGTCGCCCGGTATGTGTGTCTTACACGATGCTCATGGTCAAACCTGGCCAAATGGGCCGGTATTGTTGGGCCGACACGTTAGCCTGCGTGCCTGGCCCGTTACGGATCGACACGACACGTGGATTAGTGGGACGTGCCAGGCCATGGCCAGCTAGGGTCGTGCCTGGGCAGCCTTGCTCGTCATGTGTGCTAGCCCGGCACGCCCAGTGTCGGTGTCAAAACCGGCGGACCTCGGGGTAGGGGGTCCCGAGCTGTGGATCTCGGATCGGTGGTAACAGGAACGAAGGAGATGATGTTTACCCATGTTCGGGCCCTCTTGATGGAGGTAAAAAACTACATCCTGCTCTTGTTTGTATTGATGATGATGTATCGAATACAAGCTTGATCTACCTTGAGATCGTAATTTGTGTTCTAACCCTAGGGCTAGTTGAATGTAATTGCAATTGGATCCTCTCTACAGGCTAAATCCCTTGGCTTATATACACGCTAGGTGGAGATACTAGGTTACATGGTCGGTATCCAGAGATGCGTATAGAGGCGGCATGGGCGGTCTTGGAGTATACATCAAGTCTTCGGCAGGTGCAATCTTGATCTGGCGTGTAGCTTCCGGAATCCACCTCAATGAGAATGAGGGCCTACAGGCCTGACCCGAGGATTATGGGCCGACCAGATTGGCACCCCCTAGTCCAGGACACCGTCACCTAGTAAACGGGCCGGCACGGGCACGACACATGAGCCCGACAGCGAGCGAGAGGACTCCTGCCTCGGGGCTTGAGCGATCGAGCCATTGGCTCATGACGGGTGGAGCGAGAGAGGAGGGTATGACGTGCCCCCTGTTTTTCTATTTAGAGTCTTTTAGGGGGGTGGGAGGTTTATTTATGTTTAGGTAAGTTTAGGTTGGTTTTGTTTGAATTTCGAATATTTGATCATTGAAGGGCAAATTTAGTCAAAAGAATTAGCAGTTTTTGGCTATAAAAAGGGCTGCCCACCCCTCTCATTTCTCACAATCAAACCTTCTCTTCCTCTCATTTCTCACACTCAAACATGCATGATCCCACGGATAGTGATCCCAACTGATTCAATTTCAATACTAGTGATTTAGATGTGGCCATCCCCGAGTGGATCGACACCACATCCCACACATATTCTTCTTCCAACCAGTATGGTGTGTCCGGCGGCTAGTACACTACCTCCACCTCCATCGGCATAAAGAGGGTTCAACGCAAAACCTCATTGTGTTGGGAACATTTTGCTGAAGAAGTAGCCGTGGAGGACGGCGTCAACGTGCTGAAAGCTCAGTGCAAGACATGGGACCACTTGTTGTCCTGGGGGAGGGGAGGAACCGGCCACCTCAATAGGCACACCCTCATGCAATAGGAAGAGGACAAGGCGGCTACGCGGAAACATGCCACACTCAGGTTCAACCCCGACGGTACAATACGCAATTTCACCTGTGATTTTACTCTTCATAGAGAAGACATTTGTCATTGAATTGCTTCTAGTGATTTGCCATTAGGTTTTGGTGATTCAGAAGGTTTTATTGATTACATTCTAACTGTTCATACTCCTGGTTTCAAATCAGTTTCTAGACAAACTACAACTAGGGATATGCAAAAATTATGTAAAACTAGTCTTCAAAAAATAAAAGATGATTTTACTACATGCACTTTTCCCGTCTCTTTAACATCTGATATGTGGAGTAGTCGGTCAAAGAAAGGCTACATTAGTGTGGTCGCTCATTATGTTAACAAAAAACGGGGACTACAAAAAATAATTATAGGATTCGAATTAAGTGACGAAGCACATACTGGTGAAAACATAGCTTGGGTTGTACTTAATGTTGTGTCAGAATTTGGTCTGACTGACAGGATATTTGCATTAACTTTGGATAATGCTTCACCAAATACAACTGCAATGGAGAGCCTCAGTCCTCTATTTTCTTTATATGCTACTCTCTCCGTCCCATAATATAAGGGCGTTTTTTATAGTGATCAAAAAAGCTCTTATATTATGGGACGGGGGGAGTACATCCTTTTGATTGCGTCAACGTTGTGCTTGCCATATAATTAATCTTCTTGCTAAATGTGCTATCAAGAGATGCGAGAAAATACGTTGAGATTTTGCGCACTGCCATTTCTTTTCTTGGTAACTCTACTCAGCGAATTAGTAGCTACAAGAGATATTGCATAGCAATAGAACAAACTCCTCATAAGTACAATCAAGACATGCTTGTTAGATGGAACTTTACGTATGTGATGCTTAAGGCAGTTATCCGAGATGAAGTGGCATTCTCAGGATGATTAATGCAAATATGGGAAAACAACATATCACTGCTGATACTTGGAAAGTTGCTAAAGCTTAGGTCAAGTTTTTAGTTTATGATGCAACAATTTCTTTGTTTGGTGTTTATTATCTCGCATCTCTTTTAATGATGCACACTCTTGTAGACATTGCAACAGCACACGAAAAAGATAAATTACCAACTGCTATGGTTTCTCACATGAAACATAAATATTTCAAATATTGGACAAAAATACCTATTTTGTATGCATTTGAATTTATCTTGGATCCTAGGGTTAATTTGAACTGTTTGCTTGTGCACTTAAGGCCAACAAATTGCGGACAACAAAGAACCTCCGGACAAGGGGCATGCACAAGGTCACGAGCGCACTGTTGCGCACAGTCACGACATCACTGGTGGACATGCCTTTTTTTGGAGGCAACGAGCGAACGTGCCTAATCGGGCTAGTTGTGCCGGCGTGCCAGCCCGTGTAGCGAGTGGCCGTGCTTGGGCCAGAGAGGTCAGCATGCGTTTCGGCCCAGCATGGCCCAAGTACTTAGCATGCCTTCACGGGCCGTGTCGTGCCGGGCCCGTTTAACCCAGGACGGGCCGACCCATTTGGCCTACTCATGGTGAATATATATTTTTATATTAAACTTTTATTCTTATTTAATCTTATTTTTATTATACTAATACATTGAGGAGTATAATTTTTATTATTTAGTTGGTATAGTTTATCGCATAATTTGGTTGATGTAGTTAACCAGCTTTCTTTGTCATCATTTGAAAGTGTATATCATTCATCACTTGTTTCTGCTGAATTTAAATTAAGTGATGCAATAGAAGTTATTTTTGAATTATATGGTGGACATGTACATATTTTTATGTATGTGCATATGTGCATATGTAGTTTAACTTCATTAAATATCATGTTAGAGATTTCTAAAGAATGATGTCCAACTTATCTTAATAGTGATTTCTACATCAATGTTAGGTGTCCATATTTATAGGTACTTGTAGAGTATAAATTGTACTGTTTGCGAATGTGTCACAAGTTAGTCTTATAATTTAGTTTGTGGGGCCCTCGTCCTTATACCTAAAGGCAACACAAAGGCCTCTAAAAGCGGATACACATCACAGGAGGCTTAGGGCATCTGCAACACCGACCCCTAAACTCCATGCATCAGTCCGGACTGAGCGGTCCGGACCTATTTTGTCACCCAACGCAATACACCAACGGCTTTGTAGACCGTTTCAGACGTCCGTTTTCCCGCAAATTAGAGGGGCTTTTACGAGTGTCCAAACAGCTGCTACGCACGCGATGAACACCCCAGACCTACCCAAAAACCTCTCCCGTGTCGCGCCCTCTCCATCGCCCACGCTCTTACCTTATTGAATGTGTTGTCTACTAGCTGATGTGGTGACCTTCATAGGTTGTTTGCAGCAATCAGGGTGAAAATCCTTGTCCTTCCGTCTTCGGCTATACATGATGATGTCGACAATGAGGGCGTACCTTTATGAAGGCGTTGTTGCAGAAAAAGTTGACTTAGTTGTAGGTGCTAAATTTACATATTTTAATAGGTCTGTCATAATTGTCTAAGTCTTCTACTCTCTTTTTTGATGTCTTTAACCTCACGACCTTACAACAACTTTAATAAATGTGCTTGTGTGCATCTCAATGATGCAGAAGCCGGGTTCCAACCTCCTTTAGAAAAAGAGTACATTCATTCTCATTTTCTTCCCGGAGGTGAATGAATATTTGTTGTAATGCATCCCCATGGGCCTATGAATCCCAGCCCAGCTTCACAGGTAGCGGTGGGTTGGGCCCTACGTTGACGAGGCGGGCGGATGAGGCCCTCCTTGCAGGGACCAGGGCTCACGCATGCCCCCCAGGTGGGCCAGCCCAACCGCGCGAGTAGTTCGCTGACTCAATCGCTCCCTGCCCTTCGTTCGCTTGGGTGACAGGTCAACTTGTTGACCGGTTCGACTTTTGGGAAAAAAGAATCTAGAAAATTCATATTAGAAAAAGGTTTCAAAAATCATGATTTTTTAAAATGTTCATATCATGGATCTCAAAAGATTTCATTGATTTTCCAAAAGATGTTCACTAATATGATTTTTTTTAAATGTCATGGATTTTGGAAAAAATAGGATTTTAAAAAAATACATTGTTGTCTATTTCTTTTGAAGAATCTGGAAAAAGTATACAGATTTTAATATTAGTTCATGGATTTAAAAAATCATCAATTATGAAAATAAAGTTCATATAATTGAGGGGAAAAGTTCATGAAGTTTAAAAAAAAAAGAAAATTTTCAGATATTTAAGACAAACTTTCAAGAATTTGGAAAAAATCACGAATTTTAAAAGTAAAAATCATGAAATTAAAATGGAAAATTAAATAAAATAAGACAAACAACGGACACAAGGAAAACATGAAACAAAAACTGGTCAAAAGAAAAACATGAGAAGACCAAGACTACTGTTACAGTGCCAATGGGCCGGCCTGTTTCGACCGAATATTTGTAGGATTGTTTTCTCAAAAGAAAAACTATTTGTAGGATTCGGGCTCCTTGCGAGGGAACTGGAAGGCGAAATGGGGAGACAATTACAAGAGTGCCCTTCTTCCTCCATTTCGATCTGCTGCAGAGGATTACCGGATTCCTCTCAATCTCACCAGACCAGTGCCGCCGGGTCACGGACACACACGAGCACGCACGCACGCACACATGGCGGATCCTCTCCGTTACTGGCTTGGCTCACAAACGCCTGTGGTAGAATAGAGTAGAAGATTTATTTGGATCTAGCTGGGTGGTTGGGCGTGCGTAGTGCTAATGGCGTCCATCCATTGATTAGATCAAGCATCTCTCTCAGTAATACTATAATGTTATCTGATCTCCAACGGGATTAAGCGTAGTACGAGTAGCAGGAGTCGGCGGGTCAACTGTCATGGTTGGCACGCCGGCGAGACATGGATGTAAGAGGATGAGAGGGGAGAGGATTGGTGGAATCATTTGTTGTATCGCCCTGGATGCAGGACGTAGTGTCTCGTGTGCCGGTGATGCGTCGGCCGCTTGTGCCGGTCAGTAGATCGGCGCAGCGTCCCTGCAGGTGTTGGCTACGAGCACACGTGAATGGCTGTTTGCACAGCTCCGCGCGTTCGGATCGCCTCCGTGCCGGCGTGTGTCCTTTTGGGGCCGGATGCATGATCTCGCCATGTCCGGCCGTCTGTCCCACGTCCGATGTGATCAACCGGGCGTTCGCATCTCTTTGGATCCTATGAAGATCGTTAGCGAGCACGCGAGCATCTTCTAACTTTACAATCATCTAGAGTTTTATATGTTGTTCCATTGCAAAATAATGGATCTTCTTTCATAACTTTTCAATTACTGATCGAGCAACGGGCTGCCGCCACAGGCAATGAAAGTGAAAAGAAGTTGAAGGTTGTAAGCCGATGGGCTCGCAGTGAAGATGCCTTCAACCCTGCAGGAAAGAAGAAAGCAAGGGGATTACTACCACTAGTGTTATACTGTTAGTAAAATGGGCACCAGTCAGGCTTTCAACAGGCCCGAGGAGCTCAGCTCAGCCTCCATCGACCCACTTGTTACTGACCCACAATTGATAGTGGTTGCGTGGCATAATCACTGTGCTGTTCTGCCTCCTCAGCTTATCACCATCTCTCTCTCTCTCTCTCTCTCTCTCTCTCTCTCTTTCTCTCCATGTGCACTAAGTGTGGACTCCAGTGCTCTCTACTGCTACTAACTTGATTACTCACATGATGGAACCTCCCTGCAGCATGTTCACGCAGTGAAGCAATCCTGTTAAACAAATTCTTCTGAACACCAGCATGATGATGAGGATGGGTCCGGGTGTTTTGGGCCACGGTGTTCAGAATTTTGGGCCACGGTGTTCAGAATTTTTTTGCTACCCAACACCAAGTCGCAAGGGTCTTTGGATGGGTCCGGGTGTTTGAAATCCTACAAACTCGCACGAAACCCGGGGGAGGTTTGCAGGCATAAGGACTCGTGCCATGGCAGCTCGCTCGGCCCCACCCAAAACCCTCTCTCTGCATCCGCTTCAACCGTGCCTCCATCCTGGGCACCACATTCATGCTGGTCCAGAGCGCAGGTTGTAGAAAATGTAGGATGGTTATAGAATTATTGTGTTGTATTGATCTGACCCGTGTAGGGGTATATATAGAGGTACAATGAAGTGAGAGAGACTTGGAGTAGGGGACAAGTTGTACATGGTTTAAACCAATCCTATCTCTAACTCCTAATCTCTAACTTAAACATAATTATACTTCTAACATTCCCCCTCAGTCGTAACGGGAGTGAAGCGAACGATGACGACTGAATTTGAACTCTTGTGCTTCTGTTGTCTTCTCCGCTGCGCCATCATCAACTACGTCTCTGATGGGTTGGCAGTTAGGGCGGTGACTGCGTCCCCTTCTGGTGCCTTCCCGCCTTCTCCTCTATTCCCTCCCGCAGTCACAGCGGGAGTGTCATGGACGCAAGTGACGAGACGGACGCTGGTGACTGGAGTTGTTGCCGATGAGTTGCTGCAGACGTAGCCATTAATGTCGAGGTAGCCGATCATGGTGATGTAGCCCTGGTCGAGGTAGTCGTGGTCGATGGTGTGGTCGTCGTGGATGATGAAGCCGCACAAAGCCGGAGGCGCAAAAAAATGCGCTATGATGGAGCTGCAGACGTGGACGATGCACCTTGCGGATGTCAGAGGGTGCCGTCGGCGATGAGTCCACCAGTTTTGCCAAGACCGGAGGAAACCCATCGAGCACACATCGGTTTTGCCAAAACCGTATGGCCGTGTAGGGGTCATCACTATAGTGACGGCATGTCGATGCAGTCGTGCCGTCGTGGATGACGCGGTCGATGCCATCGTCGTGACGCGGTCGTTGCCGTCGTCGTGGTCGCGTCTTGCAGAAAATTCTGTCAGAGGACGCTAGGTGTCCATCTTGTGGACAAGGTGGCGGCGGTGTGTTGATGAAGATATTGGTGAAGACGACGTTGATGAAGACCTTGGCGATGAAGTGTCGGCAATGGCGTCACAGCAGCGTGTCGACGATAATGTGTCGCTTGAAGGCGTCCCTCGCGGCGACCAAGTGTCAACGCCGTGTCGCGCCGGAGAAGTCAATCAAGATTGCATCTCGTTCCACACCCGCATGGCGTGTGGATGGTTCATGTTGAGATCGCTTCTTGTAGACGTGCTCGAGGAAGTATATTGGCTTGTAGCCTGACGTAGTCGTACAGCTTGATGATGCGGCGCAGGGTTGATGCAGATCAGTCGATGCAGCGGCTTGTGGACGTACGCGGACAACTAGCTGGTTGGCGCTGCAGCGTGGAGTCCCTTGGCGAGGCCGCGGCTTCGGCGATGGCCATCATGTGCACCGGCTGGAATCCATCTGGGATCTGCGCATGTGTCCGAAGTCGACGAAGACAGCTGATGCTGATGAGGCCCAGCTGCATGCCCTCCCGTGATCGAGCGCCCACGGAGTCGCCGTGCATCGGGATGATGTAGACACGTGCAACCGGGCCGTCGGAGTTGCATTGTTGAAGGCTTCAAGCTAGTCGAATCCAAACCAAGCCCGAGTCCAGATATAGCACGTACGTGCAGTTTTTGTGCATGCCATACAAGTGCATGCATGGCTGCCACTGGTAGAAAAAGAGGCTTCCGTCCAGCCCCATTAGTCGCGAAACTGTAGGAACCGCGACTAATGAAGTCTTTAGTCGCGGTTCGGCAGACGAACCGCGACCAAAGGCTTGGGCCAGGGCGCTCGGTGGCCAGCTGATGCACGTGAGGGGCTTTAGCCGCGGTTGGCCAGGCCAACCGCGACTAAAGGTGCCCACAGGCCTTTAGTCGCGGTTGGCCAGGCCAACCGCGACTAAAGCTCCTCCCCTATATATACCAGTTCAGCGCACTCACTTAGCCATTTGGTGCCACTTCTCTTCACAAGGGGGTGTAGGTTTGCTTTTGGTTCCTCTTATGCACACAAGGTGTTTGATGAAATGCCCAACAGCGTGAAACAAACATGATATGAAGTGTTGGAGCCACACTTGAGGTTCCTCCTCGATCGCGGTTAGCAACTTGAACCTTTCATGCATGTGTGTCATTCATAAAATATGCATGCATGTGTGTTGTTCATTGTTTAATTTCTATTGTTTATAGCTAGTTTCTTTAACAAATGCATGATGGTTAATTATATATTTTATATTATAATAATGCAGATGAATCGGCAATGGATGTACGGTAACCGACTCTCCCGCGAGTTCACTACGGGTTTGAAAGATTTCCTCGTAGTGGCTAATGCGAACAAGCAGAGGGTTTTGTTATCTGTCCATGTGTTGACTGTAAGAATCAGAAGGGTTACTCTTCCTCAAGAAAAGTTCACCTGCACCTGCTTCGGCACGGTTTCATGCCAAGCTATAATTGTTGGACCAAGCATGGAGAAAGAGGGGTTATAATGGAAGAAGATGAAGAAGGGGATGATTTCATCGATGAAAGCTATCTTGCTCATTTCGGTGATACTTTCATGGAGGATGCTGAAGGTGAAGGGGAAGGTGAAGGGGCAGGTGAAGGGGAAGGTGAAGGGGAAGGTGAAGGTGAAGGTGAAGAAGAGGCACGTGATGAAACCGTTGATGATCTTGGTCGGACCATTGCTGATGCACGGAGACGCTGCGAAACTGAAAAGGAGAGGGAGAATTTGGATCGCATGTTAGAGGATCACAGAAAGTCGTTGTACCCTGGATGTGATGATGGTCTGAAAAAGCTGGGCTGCACACTGGATTTGCTGAAATGGAAGGCACAGGCAGGTGTAGCTGACTCGGCATTTGAAAACTTGCTGAAAATGTTGAAGAATATGTTTCCAAAGAATAACGAGTTGCCCGCCAGTACGTACGAAGCAAAGAAGGTTGTCTGCCCTCTAGGTTTAGAGGTTCTGAAGATACATGCATGCATCAAGAATAACGAGTTGCCCGCCAGTACGTACGAAGCAAAGAAGGTTGTCTGCCCTCTAGGTTTAGAGGTTCTGAAGATACATGCATGCATCAACGACTGCATCCTCTACCGCGGTGAATACGAGAATTTGAATGAATGCCCGGTATGCACTGCATTGCGTTATAAGATCAGAGGCGATGACCCTGGTGACGATGTTGAGGGCGGGAAACCCAGGAAGAGGGTTCCCGCGAAAGTGATGTGGTATGCTCCTATAATACCACGGTTGAAACGTCTGTTCAGGAACAAAGAGCATGCCAAGTTGTTGCGATGGCACAAAGAGGACCGTAAGTCGGACGGGGAGTTGAGACACACCGCAGATGGAACGCAATGGAGAAAGATCGACAGAGAGTTCAAAGATTTTGCAGCTGACGCAAGGAACATAAGATTTGGTCTAAGTACAGATGGCATGAATCCTTTTGGCGAGCAGAGCTCCAGCCATAGCACCTGGCCCGTGACTCTATGCATCTACAACCTTCCTCCTTGGTTGTGCATGAAGCGGAAGTTCATTATGATGCCAGTGCTCATCCAAGGTCCGAAGCAACCCGGCAACGACATCGATGTGTACCTAAGGCCATTAGTTGATGAACTTTTACAGCTGTGGGGCAGACCTGGTGTCCGTGTGTGGGATGAGCACAAAAAAGAGGAATTTAACCTACGAGCGTTGCTTTTCGTAACCATCAACGATTGGCCTGCTCTTAGTAACCTTTCGAGACTGTCAAATAAGGGATACAATGCATGCACGCACTGCTTACATGAGACTGAAAGTGTACATTTGCCAAATTGTAAAAAGAACGTGTACCTTGGGCATCGTCGATTTCTTCCGAAAATTCATCCAGTAAGAAAGAAAGGCAAGCATTACAACGGCAAGGCAGATCACCGGCCGAAGCCTGCGGAACGCACTGGTGCTGAGGTATTTGATATGGTCAAGGATTTGAAAGTCATCTTTGGAAAGGGTCCTGGCGGACAATCAGTTCCGAAGGGAGCTGACGGGCACGCAGCCATGTGGAAGAAGAAATCTATATTCTGGGAGCTAGAATATTGGAAAGTCCTAGAAGTCCGCTCTGCAATCGACGTGATGCACGTTACGAAGAATATTTGCGTGAACCTCCTAAGCTTCTTGGGCGTGTATGGGAAGACAAATGATACAAAGGAAGCACGGCAGGACCAACAACGTTTGAAAGACCCTGATGACCGGCATCCGGAATGGTTTCAAGGTCGTGCCAGCTA
>NC_041391.1:719832594-719859434 GCF_002162155.2 Triticum dicoccoides | reverse complement strand
AGAGCAGAGAGAGAGAGAGAGCAGAGAGAGAGCAGAGAGCAGAGAGCAGAGAGAGAGAGAGAGAGAATTTTTTAACTAGTTAATTAACAAAAAAAGGGTAAAATTTGATAATTAACAAAAACGGTAAATAACTTAGTTTAACAAAAACGGTAAATAACTTAAAACTTGATAATTAACAAAAAAAACCGTAAAATTTGATAATTAACAAAAAAACGTATATACGGAGAGGGGGCGGCGAGGGGGGCGGCGATGCGCGCGGTGTTTTTTTAGGGATCGAGAGGGGACGGCGAGGGTTATAAATGTGTTGTCCTCGCCTCCCTCTCCGTGACGCCGTCGTCTGCCGCCCCGTCTCGCGCTCTACCGCGACACCCTCTCCCACCCCTTCCTCGCCCCCTCCTTTTGCCACCGCCCTTTCGCCACCGCCACCGCCACCGCCCCCCTTCTTCACTTAATTAATTTGTTTTTACTACATGTTTTCAGGACTGAAATAATGGCGGACGATAGAGCTGACCCGATTATGGACAACTATGATCCGGACGGTGAAGCACATATGTTCGGCATCATAAACGGCGATATTCTATATGTGCCGACCGAACAAGAAGAAGATGATATCTCTTCTTATCTGAACCTTGACGGTGAAGATGAAGGGCGCCGTCAGCAAGATGATGCCGAACAAACGTCGATAAACGACGATCTTCAAATGGAAGTAGCAACCACCTCCGGCGCCGAGGTATATATATATACATTGAGCCTCTGGTGATACAAACTAACTGATTTGAATAAATATGTGTGGACTAACGCGCGCGACTCTCTTTCTTATTTTAGCCCTCGGCCGGATCGTCGAAACAATCGAGTACGTCGTCAAAGCGTGGCGCAACCAAGACGATGAAACAAGGAGAAACATGCACCATCGAGGTTGTCGACAGTGCAATCGGCAGGCCGCTGGAGCCCCGCAAGAACGCCACCAAGTTTGTCAACCAATGCGGAGCCATTGTTAGAGACAACGTCTCGATCACCATCCAGGAGTGGAATAAGCCAAAGAAGGAACGAATTGTTGGTTTCACTTTCGTCGATAAGAGAACAAAAAAAGATTGCTTCAAAAAGCTTATGGAACATTTCGTTCTACCTCCGGAATACAACAAATTGGATGAGGAGGGTAACAAGATTGAGGAAAACAAGGAGAGGCGGAGGCTAGTCAAACAGTTCGCTCTTCATAAGATGGCCGACGCATTCCGGAAATTCAAGCAAAATCTAGCCCATGACTTTGTCAAGCAGAACAAGACTCCGGATTTCAAAGGACAATATGAGAAACTGAAACATGATTGGCCAGAATTTGTGAAGCAAAAGAAATCGGAGCAGTTCATTCAAATATCGAAAAAAAATAAGGAAAATGCGGCTAAGAAGGAGTACAATCATATTATGGGGCCAGGAGGGTATCGCCTTTGGGAGCCTAGGTGGGAGAAGATGGAGAACGAGCTGAGGGCGCGGGGAATCCGTCCAGGTACGGAGGGATGGGACCCAAGGGCCAAAAGCTGGTGGTACGGGCATGGGGGAACGCTGAACCCGGAGACAGGGGACTGTGTTTACCGGGGCAAAATAATTAAACCCACCCAAGCCCTTATTGACGCAATGAGGGATGCTCAAGAGGGGAAGATCAAGTTCAACAGAGAGAACGACACGCTGACAAAAGCCCTCGGGAATCCTGAACACGGAGGACGTGTACGAGGCATGGGGCACATTCCGTGGAAAATAGGGTTCCCCCAGAACGATGACCCGTACGGTTACAGAAGCCGGAAGAGAAAGATGGATCAGGAAGCAGATGTTGTGGCGCGGTTGGCATCGGAAATGGATGTGATGAAGAAAACCGTGAGTGTACTAGTAGCCGAACGAGATGCAGCTCGGGCGCAGCATGAAGATCATCCAGCGGATCTCAGAAGCCAGCAGCGGAGAAGCAGTGTGGCTTCCACGGAGGCCCCACCGGCTGGTGCAGATGCACCGACGATCGAAATTACTGCACCTGAGCCTCTGGTGGTCGAAATTACTGCACCGGAGCCTCTGGTGGTCGAAATTACTGCACCGGAGCCTCCTCGCTACCCCGTGGACGATATAAAGGAGATGAAAGAATGTCATCTGTATTATCCTATCGGGAACATGTCCGTGAAGGTAGCCATCGGCAGTGCTTTACCATGTTTACCTGGAGCACTCCACCACAACACCCCCATTCAAGATGGCTATGCTCGTGTCACGGTGGAGGACATAGTCCAAGGGTTTGAGGACCTGGAGATTGACATTGCTACACCTGAAGGGGAGAAAAGACTTGGAGATGTCAAGCGCCATTTCATTCTATGGAAAAAGAAGTTTATCAAGTTTCCAGGCGAGGCGCCAAGGACAACAAGTCCACCCCCCTACGGTGGTGGCAGTTCACCTACACCTCCGTCACGTCAGCCGACGCCCCCCAGTCCACAACGTCTGGCGGGTGATCAGACGCCGCCCCCTAGTCCTCGTCCGGCGGGTGATCAGACGCCGCCCCCCAATCCACCTCCGGCAAAGAAGCAGAAGCAGTCCTGGATTATTAACCCGGACCCTTATGTACCTAAGACCACAAAGGTACCGGAGCCATCATTGAAGCCTCTCCCCACAAGGCCTTGGGAACGTAGTGCCGAGGAAACTGCCGCGGCCGCGGCTGCTGATCATGAGAAATGGAAGGCGGACTGCAAGAAGAAAAGAGAGCCCGAGCCCAAGCCAGTATTTTCTGATGAGCAAAAGAAGTGGGCTAAGTCATTTTTGAGCACACCGTCCCAAGCCGCGAAGAATCTGCCTGACGACTATGCACGTGAACTTCGTAGGCAGGCACTCATGTTGAAGGAGAAGAAAGAGCGGGCGGAGAACCAGGAGAACAAAGCCTTGGAGGAGGCCGAGAAAACGGAATTAGAAAGTAAAAAAGCGGGAAACGAGTTGCCCAGCTCGGGGAACAAAGTAAACAATCGATTGCCCCGCTTATAGTGAAAGCCGCCGGTCCGGATGACCCCGATATCATAGCAGCTGCGGCAGCACATGGATTGACTGTAACGAGTGCCAGAGAACAAGCGGCCAACTTAGGTATTACTCTTCGTGAACTGTTAGGCCTTGATGAGGCGCCAGTGAAGGAGGTAGTAATTACATATGTGAAGAATGGGCCTCTCGTCGAGCCTGCGCAGGAACAGGATCTACCTCCACAAATGAAAGGTCTGCTGAAATGGTACAAGGGTTACATAAAAAATAAAAACGCCAAAGAATATATTTATGCAGAAGTTAGATATGAGCATCACTTCAAACATTACTATGTACAAATTCATCTGAGTGAATTGTTCCAGCTTTTCAATCTGCGCGAGCTCGACAAATCCATCATCAGTTGCTACGTTCTGTAAGTGATTTATTTCTACCCCATCTCGTTCATATTGCCTGCACTATATATATGTCCTAACTATATTGCTGTGTCCGCTATTATACATGCAGAATGAAGATTAAGGAATGCAGAGTAAGGAACATCCATAATGTTGGGTTCATTGACCCACACATCGTTAATGGATATGTGTTGGAGCATCACCCCGCCGACATGGAGGCAGACCTGTGGCAGTTTCTTACAAAGCAGGAACTCAAAAGTGATATTCTATTTCCTTACCATTTTGGGTGAGTGTTTCTGTCTTGAGCACATTCTCTTTTGTTTACTCCATGCATGGTATGTGGCCGGCTAATCGATGAGTTATGCATGACGTACTGTGCATGTATCGTGTCCGCAGGTTCCACTGGATTCTGCTAGTAATTAAAGTTGACACCTCAGAATGTCTCGTCCACGACTCTCTGAATAAGGATCCAAAGCTTTGGGTCGACATGAGAAGAATGCTGCAGAAGTAATTATTTTCATTCATTTGCGCTCTATATCGATCGGCCTATTTCGTTCATTTCCTAATATCAAGTAACTAATAACTCTCTTGTTCATTTAATTTTCTTTGCCTCGTAGGGTTTGGAGACGGTTCGTAGATACAAAGGTCGGTGAATTCAAAAAAGAGCTAGAATTCAAAAGGGCAAAGACTAAGAATGGTGAGGATATTCAGCCAGCGGGGACCAATCTATGTGCATACTATGTCTGTGAGATGATCCGGAGATACACCTCTGAGCGGGTTCCGAGTGATACCAATGCTCAGAGGAATAACCTCCGGATGATGCTTAGTCCAGAAGCTCGCTTCCGACCACTTCAAGAGGAACTAGCTGGATGGTTCAGGAGGGAAGTCCTCCATCCTAAAGGAGAACACCATTACGAGGACGTAGAACTTTATATGCATTAAATTATGTATGGAAACTTGTTCAAAATTGTATATGGTCATCCGATGATATTGAATATATATTGTATATTCCTCTTGAATTCTTTTTGGTTCTAATTTCAAATTTGTTTGAAATTGTACATTCATATGCATGTATGTAGTACCGTAGAATATGTGAAACTCCTTCAAAATTAAAATAAAGCACAAAAGAAATAAAACAATACATATTAAACAGAAAACAGGTTTAAGGGGGGGGGCTAAAACCCTAAACCTGCGGCGGCCTTTAGTCGCGATTGGCCAGAAGAACCGCGACTAAAGGTCCTCCGCCCCGACGGCCACCTGGCGCCCACGTGGACGGGCCTTTAGTCGCGGTTCTTAAGCAACCGCGACTAAAGGGTGGGGCCTTTAGTCGCGCCCGTTCGGTCGCGGTTGCGCAACCGCGACTAATGGCAGTTGCGAACCGCGACCAAAGGCCCTTTTTCCACCAGTGTGCATGGGTCGATGGAGGTGCTTGCCGATGAAGTGCAAGTGCCGGCTCCAAGGGAACCGATCTGCTCCCTGTCCGACTTGTCGACGCGATGGGTGTGTGTCGAAGCAGATCAAAAACAGATCGTATGCCTGGGCTGCCTGTCGCCTGTACATATCCCCGGCGTGCCGGCCGGAGCCAGAGGTTGATGAAGATGCGCTTGCGCAGATGCGCCGTCGTGCCGCCTGGACAGAAACGGGTGGCTGCTCTTCTGGACCGCGCGACCTGCCGCGTGTGCTCCGCTGTTGCACGAGCGTTGTGCTGGATTGATCTCACCGAATTTGAGGATCGGGGAGAGGAATTTATTTGTAGCTAAAGAAAGAAAAATAAATCTAAGAGAATTTCAAATTGGAATTGTTCTAATCTATGGAATCAATCTAATCTATGGAACGATCTGGTCTTTGCTCGACCGGGTGCCGCGCCCCCGAGGAGAGGAGATTAATCTCTCCGGGGGCGGCGCGCTGCGGAAGTGTGGTGGAAGGTCCCTAGGATCAGCGTCGTGAGACAAACCGCTCTAATACCATGTAGAAAATGTAGGATGGCTATAGAATTATTGTGCTGTATTGATCTGACCCGTGTAGGGGTATATATAGAGGTACAATGAAGGGAGAGAGACTTGGAGTAGGGGACAAGTTGTACATGGTTTAAACCAATCCTATCTCTAACTCCTAATCTCTAACTTAAACATAATTATACTTCTAACACAGGTGACCTTGCATGCCGGCTCAAAAGGAGCGGCATTCAACGTGCATGAAAAAAATGCACTTCAATTTTGTGGTTCCATTCAGACGATCTGTTTATAGTTTCGTTCATTATAAATGTTCAATTATGTGTTCATGTTTGAAGCTATTTTGGATAAATTTTGTCAAATTCATTGCGTAGGTTTGACCGTTTGAAATTTCCTTTGACCATCAACTTCATCTCGCAGTATCACACGATTTTCATGTTGCATGCATGTTTTCTGTTTCAACGATCGTAGACGAGTAGATCGACCATCTTCTGCATGGACTGTACATATGCATATGTGTGATCTATTTTAATGGCACTCCGTAATCTCCTTTGCTTAGTCCCTTCTAATATTTCCTCTCGTCCTACTACAATGCCGTTGTCGCCGGTCTCGTTCCTTTCAGCCTCCTCTCCCTCTTACTACAGTGGTGCCATCGCCGATGTCGTTCCATTCGGCCTCCTCTCCCTCCTACTACACTGGCGCCGTCGCCGATGTCATTTCATGCGGCCACCGTCCATTGTAATCGCCGTGGCACTCCATTCTCATTAATCATTGTCAACCTTGCCAGATGGATGTCATGTTGTGCCCGCCGCCTACATTGACGCTGCCATCGTGAGCACACTGTCAAGGAGCTCAACTATAACTCTGTGTGTCATGTGTAGGTGTTAGCTCTTAATCACGTTGCATGTGTGCAACCAAACACTCAGCACTTGCATCAGCCTAGCCAATGCACGCAACCAAACGTCAGGCAAAAGTTGCCGCCCTAATGCAGGCAGCTTACATGCAAGCAACCAAACCATATACACAAATGATGTTTTTTTACCTGCATTAATTTGCTTAAACAGTCCCGACTGAAACAAGTATACAAAGTGGCAAAAACGATGCAATAGTGATTAACAAGGACCAGCATCAGAGGTGCCCAACAACGGCGCACTAGTGATGAACTAGGACCAGTATCACTCGGTATGTTCTGTCACGGAGGCCACTCACACTGACACACACACACACAAGCATGCGTCGATAAATCCGTGAACAACATGTGGCATTGCATCTACGCGCTTGCCCCTTGTGAAGACAGGCAAGGCATGGATGCGCACTGGAGAAACAAATTGTGCAGGGAGGGCCCATCTAGCTAGTACAGTCTTGGATTCAGGACATGTTGGTATTTGACCGATTTTGGGAAGAAGATTTGGACGGTGATCAGTGCGTGGAAAAGGACAACGCATGGGCATGCATGATGCATTATTTGAGTTGGGAAGACATTGCGAGCTAGCATTACCAAATCATCCAAGGGAAAAAAAAAGGATACTAGAGTGTGTCTCAAGAATTTCTTTCGTCAGCAAAAACAGGGGTGCCAATCATCCAAGGGCTAGGATGGGCCGGCATGGAGTTGAGTGCATGACTTTCTATACTACTAGTCATACTCGTAAGGACAAGAACAGAACAGGTTTACTTTTTTTTTTTCGCTTGCGAGAAATCTGGCGACTCACATGCATGGTGCATGTTCGTGTGCTCAAGCTTTTTTTTACATCATTATATTCTACTAAATAAAGAGCCCGTACTAGTACTAGTTGTTTTTGTTCATCCCTATCGTCCGGTGATCTTGTGCCTGCTGCTGCCTAGATTCATGGCGTGTCTAGCTAACATAATACTAAATCCCAGCTTGCACCGTTTTACTACTTAGGAGGCTCAGGCATATCAATCTGCCACCTAGCTAGTACTCCTAGAATGCAATGGAATGGAACGGGGATGGAATTCAGGCAACACAACACAACACGAGAGCACTCAGGAAATCTGTGTGCATCTTGCGTAGATGCAGGTGGATGCACTATATACTCCCTCTGTCCCAAAATTCTTGTCTTAGATTTGTCTACATACGGATCTAAGACAAGAATTTTGGAACGGAGGGAGTATTATCTTGGGTTCAGGCCACGCTGCTAAAGCTAAAGCAGGACGGATAGCTCATCTCCTCCTGACCTCCTGTCGTTGGACTGCCTGCCTTACTAATTAATCTTTTGGGTGCCTAACTTGGACAGGCCGCATCCACATCATTCCTTGTGCTAAGTTCGGTGCGTGCACAAGGACCAACACACTGTCTGAATTGATCATTGCTGCTACTGTGACCAATCCAGCAGTTCGCGAAAAGAATTAAATGACTGTGTTTAGAGAATTTAGCGGGGGCAAATTAACTTACTGTCTTCTCCTCCCCAGTCTCAAGTACTTAAAACACAAGATTTAGAACTAACGACGCAATGCGATGAGCCTGGGCTGTGCTACTCCTTAAGAATCGATCAATGTAGTTTGTTTTTCCTCTCCTTCCATTTCACAGGCCCCGCATGCTTCCACATGAGCTTTCTGTGCTGTGGAATCTACAAGCACTATTGTTTCGTGATGAATTATTACTGCTGCTGTTGTCCTACCACTCCTCTTCATGTGGGAGGGACTTGCAGCATGAATTATTACTGATAAAGTGGTTGCGCCATGAGTCCATGTCACATGCCCCGCCTGCCACCTCTACTTCACGAAGGGATTTTTCAAACACCCCAAGCCACCACAGATTTTGTCAGGAGGTTTATAGCTGAGCTTGAGGCGCTGGACAACAAGCAAGAACCAGCGGCAAGGGGCGGACCCTCTCCGGTCAGGCCACGAGCCCCTCCTCCGGGATGGGTCAAAATTCACGTCGATGCTGGAGTCAGACCTGGGAGGGGAGGATCAGCTGCGGCGGTTTGTTGGGAACAACAAGGCAACTATCCGGTCAGGCCACGAGCCCCTCCTCCGGGATGGGTCAAAATTCACGTCGATGCTGGAGTCAGACCTGGGAGGGGAGGATCAGCTGCGGCGGTTTGTTGGGAACAACAAGGCAACTATCTGGGTAGCTCATCGCTGGTCATTGCAGGAGTGGACGACCCAGCGATTCTGGAAGCGATTGCATGTCATGAAGCACTAGCCCTTGCCGAAGATCTCAATTTGAACAACCTGATGATCGCCTCTGACGCGAAGCAAGTGGTTAGTGACATCTCAAAGTCACATATGGGCAAAAACGCGGCAATCATACAAGAGATTCGATTTAGAGCTTCTTCTTTCATTTGTAATTTAATGTTTGAAGATCGTGCGGCTAATAGAGACGCACATAAACTTGCTAAGTTTTTGCTTTCGTTAGGGCCAGGGCGCCATGTGTGGTTAGGCCAACCCCAGGTCCCAACCTGTATCCCACATCTTGTGGAATTTGGTAATGAATAAACTGTTTTTCACCCCTCAAAAAAAAAATCAATCTGGGTGCCTCATTTGGACAGGCCGCGTCAACATCATTCATGCATGCATGGCCCCTCACCTCATCTCAGTGCGTGGACAAGGACAACACATTATTGTCTGAATCTGATCATTGATTAGTTGTTGCCAACCCAGCAGCTTGTGAAAAGAAAAAAAATGAGTAGGCCTGGAGAATTTAGCAGGTGCAACTTACTCAAGTTAAGGTACCCTGTACCACTGCTTAGGAATCGATCGATTGCTCAAGTTTGTTTTTCTCTCGTATCAATTCACGGGTCTAGCATGCTTCCACATGAACTTTCTGCGCTAGCTGTGGGATCTACCACTATTGCATGATGAATTGTTACTGCTCTTCGTCCTATTGTCCTACTACACTCCTCCACTTCATGTGGGAGGGACTTGCAGCATGAATTATTACTGATAAAGTGGTTGCGCCATGAATCCACGTCACATGCCCCGCCTTGTATTGTACAATACCTCTCTACCTCTCATAGCACACATGTCGAGAGAGTCCTACGCTGTGTTCTTTATAAACTACTGTAGATAGAGCACGAGCTGGACCAAACTAGGGTATGAGCCTTTTGCACTTAGTATGGTGATGCACAGGCACGAGGCTTAGCACATACCAATGTGTCACGTAGCACCAGCAAGCCGGCTATGGAATGGGACGGACTGCGTCCTTCAGTTAGGATCCGTTTGGTTACCTGCAACATGTTTCTCCTCGGGTTTTCACTGTTTTTCTATACACATCTTTGGTATATAGTATCTAATACATTTTTGTAATACACATTTAACATTTTTCAGATACAAGATTAGCATTTATGGTCAACAATTTTTCTACCATGCCACCACTATTGCATGATGAATTATTACTGCTCATGTTGTCCTACAACTTCACTTCATGTGGGACTTGCAGCGTGAATTATTACTGATAAAGTGGTTGCGCCATGAATCCATGTCGCATGCCCCGCCTGCCACCTCTACTCCACGTACACAAAGCTTTTATTTGCACTTGTATTGTATAGGTGAAGCACATGCATGAGGCTTGCGCTGTTGCGCACACCAATATGTCACGTAGCACCAACAAACAAAGCCGGCTATGGCTATGGAATCAACGGCTACCCAACAAGCAAGAAAGAAAAGATGGTTGGACGTGCAACTGCTACTGCATGCTTTTCCCCGTGCTCGTGAAGAGGAGAAAAAAACATCTTTTTTCTTTCCCATTAGGTTCGTTCATGGCCACGGGCAGTATATGTGTGCAGTTCAGTGTCGATATGAAGAGTAAAATGCACATAATCATCACAATTGCGGTGTCATTGGTGAAAAACCACCACTTTACAATTTGTTGTAAAAATCACGGCGACGAAAAATTGACAGTGACAAAAAACACTACGGTCCATAATAATGACTTTGTTGATATTACTAATTGGTTGGGCCCATTCGTCGGGCTGAGTTGACAAAAAAATAGTATTCCCTCCGTCTAGGTGTGTAAGTCATGGCACCAATTACTGCCATTTGCAGATCAAAATGACCACTCTGTGTGCAACAATTACTAGTATAGTGGTGATTAATCAACCAAGGACCACTGTCGGTGTGTAAGTCATGGATAAAATCTGTGGAGAGTAGGTACATGTGCCATTGACCATTGTATCTTTGCGCTTGTCCCTAGCTTGTGAAAGCCGCAGACATGGATGAATGCGCACTGAAGAAATGAATTAATAATATCCACTGTCTCGGGTTCAGGCACTCAATTCTGATTCTGGGAAGAAGATTTGGATGGTGACACGCCTCATACTGCATTATTAGCGAATGGAAAATGACAATGCATTATGCATGCTGCCAGATCATTACTACTATTCCCTCCGTTTCTAAATATTTGTCTTTCTAGATGTCTCAACAAATGACTACACACGGAGCAAAGTGAGTGAATCTACACTCTAAAATATATCTACATACATCCGTACGTGATAGTCCATTTGAAATGTCTAAAAAGACAAATATTTAAGAACGGGGGAGTACTGGCCTGTGAAAGAAACAAAATCATTATGTCTGAAGAATTTCTTTCTTCTCAACAGAAGCAAGAAGCACTTGCTTCTGAACATGGGCCGGGCGTGGAGTTGGGTGCAGTGCATTGGTTTCTATTCTTGAGAGGTCGTACTACTTTCGTCCGGTGATCTTGTGCCTGCCTGCCTGCCTGCCAAGGTTTAAGCCGTGTCTCGCTGGGGACGTGTTCCCAGGCCGGGATTCTCTCTCTGTCGGCCACTCTTGTTTAATTAATCTTCGATCTCGGACACGGGAATCAATCCGGCGGCGATTTACTGCTTCTCCGACGGGGATTATAAAGTACTCCTACTTCACTTACTAATGTGTTTGCATGGATGCATGTTCCAGCCAGAACACTCTCGTTTCTGAATCAATGTTTTAAATAGTGGGCTATTGCCAAATAGTGGCGGACCTCAAAATCAGCTATAGCGGAGTTATAGCGGGCTATAGCAGGCTGTAGGGTTTAGTGTATAGGGTTTAGGGTTAGGGTTTAAGGTTTAGGGTTTAGGCTGTAGCGGGCTATTTGTTTATGGGACCATTTAGCGACACCCTGTTGAAAAGGCTATATAGCAGGCTATAGCGGAGTTATAGCCGGCTATTTAAAACTTTGTTCTGAATTAAGAGCTAGACCTACTAACACCAGTAATAAACAGCAGGCAGGCACCACGTGCACAAGCTATTATCTCAAGTGGCGGAGCAGGATCATGAATATGGATCTCTCCATGCACGTAATACTTAACTTGCAATGGAACGGAATGGGATTCAGGCAGGCAGCACAACACGATCGACAGCGCTCAAGAAAATCCGTCCGAATCTTGCGTCGATGCACTGAATAAATTGTGCAGGCGGTGCTATCTACTGGGTTCAGAACACGCTGCTAAAGCAGGAGGGAGGGATAGCTCGTGCTCATCCATCGCATTCGCCTGGCCTCCTGTCGCTCGGCTCCACTGCCTGCCTTGCTTAACTAATCGTAATCAATCCGGCCGGGTGCTTAATTTGGGCATATGCCGCGTCAACATCATTCATGCATGCATGCATGGACCTCAGCTCGTCTCATCTCAGTGCGCGGACAAGGACCATAAATGCACTGTCTGAATCTGATCATTGTTACTACTCCCTCTGTTCACTTACAGTCCTCTAAACAGTTCAAAACCAGCTGTCTTAAACGCCTTATAGAAACGAACGAACGAAGGGAGTATAGCGGGGAGTAACTTAGACTAGTGTCATATCACTACTAGGAAAAATCTTATATACAGAAGTTTATCAGTAGCGCGGTTTAAAAGTGGGCGCTACTGCTAATTAGTAGTAGCGAGGGGTATAAAAACCGCGCTACTACTAAGTTGATAGTAGTAGCGAGGAGTATAAACCCGCGCTGCTACTAAGTGGTCTCCAACAATGCCCCCGGAATAGGCCATAGTAGTAGCGAGGGATATAAAACCGGCGCTACTACTAAGTAAGTAGTAGTAGCGCAGGTAACACCCCCACGCTACTACTAAGTGTGTCCACCCCACCACAAACTCACATGTTCCTCGGTCCAGCCCACCCCGACTCCTCTCCCCGCCGCCTCCCGACCCCTCCCTATCTTCTCCCGCTAATCCCCCCATTCCCTCGCCGCCGCCGCCGTCGCCGTCGGCTGCCCAAGGTGAGACCCGAGCGCCTATCTCCTCCTCCCCTCGCGGCTCTACTCTCTCGCCACAGCTTTTAGTTTGATTGCGTGGCGCGCGGGCGCGCGGGTCGATGTTCATAGAGGAATGCTGCGGCGCCGTCGATCTGTCCTTCATGTGGATTCGCCCTTGGTCCCATCCACGGGTTAGGTTGGATTTGCCCGGTGAGGGAGTCCTGGACTAGGGGGTGTCCGGATAGCCGAACTATCATCATCGACCGGACTCCAAGACTATGAAGATACAACACTGAAGACTTCGTCCCGTGTCCGGATGGGACTTTCCTTGGCGTGGAAGGCAAACTTGGCAATACGGATATGTAGATCTCCTACCATTGTAACCGACTTTGTGTAACCCTAGCCCTCTCCGGTGTCTATATAAACCGGTGGGTTTTAGTCCATAGGACGAACAACAATCATACCATAGGCTAGCTTCTAGGGTTTAGCATCCTTGATCTCGTGGTAGATCTACTCTTGTACTACCCATATCATCAATATTAATCAAGTAGGACGTAGGGTTTTACCTCCATCGAGAGGGCCCGAACCTGGGTAAAACATCATGTCCCTTGTCTCCTGTTACCATCCGCCTAGACGCACAGTTCAGGACCCCCTACCCGAGATCCGCCGGTTTTGACACCGACATTGGTGCTTTCGTTGAGAGTTCCTCTGTGTCGTCGCTCATAGGCCCGATGGCTCCTTCGATCATCAACAACAACGCGGTCCAGGGTGAGACTTTTCTCCCCGGACAGATCTTCGTGTTCGGCGGCTTCGCACTGCGGGCCAATTCGCTTGGCCATCTGGAGCAGATCGAAAGCTACGCCCCTGGCCATCAGGTCAGATTTGGAAGTTTAAACTATACAACCGACATCCGCGGAGACTTGATCTTCGACGGATTAGAGCCACAGCCGAGCGCGCCGCACTGCCACGATGAGCATGATTTAGCTCTACCGCTAGACAGTGCCCTGGAGGCCGCACAAGAGTCCGTTCCGACCCTTAACTCGGAGCCGACTGCGCCAATCGAGGATGGGTGGCTAGACACCGCCTCGGGGGCTGCTACGGCGATGGAGCCGAATACCGACCCTGTCCCTTGTAAAGCTCGTGACTCGAAGGTGCCGGACTCTTCTCCGGACTCCGAACCTCCCCCGCCTCTACCAATCGAATCCGATTGGGCACCGATCATGGAGTTCACCACTACGGACATCTTTCACCACTCGCCTTTTGGCGACATCCTTAACTCACTAAAGTATCTCTCATTATTAGGAGAGCCCTGGCCGGACCACGGTCAGGATGGTTGGGACGCGGGCGACGAAGAAATTCAAAGCCCACCCACCACCCACTTTGTAGCCACTGTCGACGACCTAACCGACATGCTAGACTTCGACTCCGAAGACATCGACGGTATGGACGACGATGCCGGAGACGATCAAGAACCAGCGCCTACGGGGCACTGGAAAGCCACCTCGTCATACGACATATACATGGTGGACATCCCAAAGGATGGGAACGGCGATGGAACAACGGAGGAAGACCCCTCCAAGAAACAGCCTAAGCGCCGGGGTCAGCGGCGCCGCTCTAAATCCCGCCACAGTAAGAATGGAGATTCCGGCACCGGAGACAACAACACCCCAGATAGTGCCGAAGACAACCCCCTCCAGCAAGATTCAACACAGGAGGAGGGAGAAGCCAGCCCTCATGAGAGAGCGGCAGACAAGGAGGTAGAAGTCGATAATTACATGCCTCCCTCCGAAGACGAGGCAAGCCTCGATGACGACAAATTCGTCATACCTGAGGATCCCGTCGAACAAGAGCGTTTTAAACGCGGACTTATGGCCACGACAAGTAGCCTCAAGAAAAAGCAGCAACAGCTTAGAGCTGACCAAGATCTGCTAGCCGACAGATGGACCAAAGTCCTTGCGGCCGAAGAGTACAAACTCGAATGCCCCTCCAAAAGCTACCCCAAACGCAAGCTGCTGCCCCGATTAGAGGAGGAAGCATACAAACCCACATCACCAGCGCACAATACGGCCGACCGACCACCTCGTGACCGCGATAGAGAGGCCTCTAGGCCCTCCACTAAAGCCGTACCCCGGCATCGCTCGAAAAGTACAAAGCCACGAGGGAATGCGCCGGACTTGCGAGACATATTGGAGGATAAGGCAAGACAATCAAGATCGATCTACGGATCGCGTGGGCGCCCCACAATACGCGACGATGACCATCGCGCCGGATACAGCAACTCCGGCCGGGCCGAACACAGTAGGCAAAGCTCGCTTCAGCTACGTCGTGATATAGCCCAATATAGAGGCGCCGCACACCCACTATGCTTCACAGATGAAGTAATGGATCATCAAATCCCCGAAGGGTTCAAACCCGTGAACATTGAATCCTACGATGGCACAACAGACCCCGCGGTTTGGATCGAAGACTATCTCCTTCATATCCACATGGCCCGCGGTGATGATCTTCACGCCATCAAATACCTCCCGCTCAAGCTTAAAGGACCAGCTTGGCATTGGCTTAACAGCTTGCCAGCAGAATCAATTGGGTGTTGGGAGGACCTGGAAGCCGCATTCCTTGATAACTTTCAGGGCACATATGTGCGACCACCAGACGCTGATGACCTAAGCCACATAATTCAGCAGCCAGAAGAATCGGCCAGACAATTTTGGACACGGTTCTTAACCAAGAAAAATCAAATCGTCGACTGTCCGGATGCAGAGACCCTTGTAGCCTTCAAGCATAACATCCGCGACGAGTGGCTTGCCCGGCACCTAGGACAGAAAAGCCGAAATCCATGGCAGCCCTCACATCACTCATGACCCGCTTCTGCGCGGGAGAGGATAGCTGGCTAGCCCGCAGTAACAACCTCAACAAAAATTCTACAGTCCGGATACCAAGGACCGTAATGGCAGGTCGCGTCGCAACAAGCACAGACGCCGTATTAACGGCGATAATACCGAGGATACGGCGGTCAACGCAGGATTCAGAGGCTCCAAACCCGGTCAGCGGAAAAAGCCATTCAAAAGAACTACTCCGGGTCCGTCCAACTTGGACCGAATACTCGACCGCTCATGCCAAATACACGGCACCCCCGAAAAGCCAGCTAATCACACCAACATGGATTATTGGGTATTCAAGCAGGCAGGCAAGTTAATTGCCGAAAACAATAACAAGGGGCTGCATAGCGATGACGAGGAAGAGACCCGGCCGCCGAACAACAGAGGATAGAAGGGTTTCCCCCCACAAGTGCGGACGGTGAACATGATATACGCAACCCACATACCCAAAAGGGAGCGGAAGCGTGCACTCAGGGACGTATATGCGATGGAGCCAGTCGCCCCAAAGTTCAATCCATGGTCCTCCTGCCCGATCACTTTTGATCGAAGGGACCACCCCACCAGCATCCGCCATGGAGGATTCGCCGCGTTGGTTTTAGACCCAATAGTCGATGGGTTTCACCTCACTAGAGTCCTGATGGACGGCGGCAGCAGCCTGAACCTGCTTTACCAGGATACAGTGCGCAAGATGGGCATAGACCCCTCAAGGATTAAACCCACAAAGACGACCTTCAAAGGCGTCATACCAGGTGTAGAGGCCAATTGTACAGGCTCAGTGACACTGGAAGTGGTCTTCGGATCCCCGGATAACTTCCAAAGCGAAGAGTTAATCTTTGACATAGTCCCGTTCCGCAGCGGCTATCATGCACTGCTCGGATGAACCGCATTTGCAAAGTTCAATGCGGTGCCGCACTACGCATATCTCAAGCTCAAGATGCCAGGCCCTCGAGGAGTCATCACGGTCAACGGAAACACGGAACGCTCTCTCCGAACAGAGGAGCATACAATGGCTCTCACGGCAGAGGTGCAGAACAGCCTCTTAAGGCAATTCTCAAGTCCGGCCGTTAAGCGACCGGACACCGCCAAGCGCGCCCGGAGTAACCTACAACAAGACCACCTGGCACGTTCCGAGCACGAGTAGCAATGCGGCCCCAACCCCAGCCCTTGCAAAATTGCAAAACCAGTACTCCGCGTACATCACTACGCTCTAAAGATACCATGGGCATAAGGGGAGGGGCACGACCACGGCAGGCCCAGAGTGCGGCTCAACCACACCAAGGGCTCCCAAGTGTGTCATCCTTTTTTTCCTTTTTTTTCTTTTTTTTCTTATCCTCAGGACTCCGTTTACCAGAGGCCCTGTCCGGCAGTAGACCCGCCGAACTCACGATGCAACAGCCAGGGAAGCAGAAAAGCTACGACGAGTATCCAGGTGGTCTCCATTACGAGCATTATACCTGTTTTATACACCATTCCGCAGCCTACCCCTGGAGGGGGACATGTTAAATAGTCCCACCCCTTACTTATCGCACTATTTGTATCGTTCTGCATTCATTGCAGTATTTTTTGAATAAGCAATGCATCGCTTTTTGCCTATCATTGCATTCCTTTTTATATATATGTTCAATTATGACATGTTGCATCCGTACGCTTTGGTACGGCCAAATACACCAGGGGCTTAATTCCCCACATTATGGTGTGATAAGTCCGAACACTTTCACAAGTGCAGCACCCCGAACTTATAGCATTATATGCGTCGGCTCCGAATCATGTCTTGGGTCAATAGTTGGGTTTGCCCGGCTCCCATGTTTTGGTACCTTACGTTCCGTTATATCGGCTAAGGTAGCGCTAGGAGAGCCACTGCGATTGTGCCCCAGTTGAGCTGGGCGAGCACCTCAGTGGAGAAAGCTAAAACTGACCGTCATGATGGGGAGAGAGCCGGTCGCTGTTCGAGAGGTTTTTTCGAGTCCCTAAAGACTTATGCCGCTTAGAGCGAGGAACCGGCTTTGTCCGGCCCAGGCGTGGATAGCGCCCCGAATTTGGCCTTCCGAACACCAGGGGCTTCGCCGAAATTTAAAATTATAGAATTCTATGGCTAAGTGAGAGTGTTCAAGCATTATAAGTCCGGTTGCCTCGTTCGTCGTGTTGGGCGCCTCCCTAGTTGGACCCAAAAATGGGAACAAGAGCGCTCAAGTTTATCCCGAACACCCCAGCACTCGTGGCATGGGGGCTGAAGCCGACGACTTGCCATCTCTCAGATTTGATAAACAGCCGGACAGAAGGTAATATTTTAAATTAACAAGCGTTGCTTAGCGCATATGAACAAATTTTTTAGTTCACAGGATAACAAAATGCGATCAAATATTATATCATTGGAGCACTCACCCGCAATAATGCGGGCACCCTTCAGGACACCCTTATAATACATTTCGGGCGTGCGATACTCCTTGCCCGGCAGTGGCGCGTCCGTCACAATCTTCTCAGCGTCCATCTTGCCCCAGTGCACCTTAGCACGGGCAAGGGCCCGACAGGCACCTTCAATGCAGGCGGAGCGCTTGATGAATTCAACCCACGGACAAGCATCCACCAGCCGCCGCACCAGGCCAAAGTAACTCCCAGGCATGGCCTCTGTGGGCCATAGCCGAACTATGAGGCCCTTTATGGCCTGTTCGGCCACCTTGTGGAGCTCGACCAGCTGCTTTAGCTGGTCGCTAAGGGGCACCGGATGTCCGGCCTCATCATACTGAGACCAGAACACCTTCTCCGTCGAGCTCCCCTCCTCGGCTCTGTAGAAAGCGGCAGCGTCAGACACGCTATGGGCAGATCTGCGAACGCTCCTAGAGAGCTTTGAATTCGGGTAAGTAACAGGCAATTCACTTTTACATGCTTGTTTTGCATGAAAAATGCCTTACCCGCCGCTATTTTCTTCAATGCCTCAATCTCCTGGAGGGCCTTGTGGGCTTCGGCCTTAGCGGCTTTGGCACTCTCAAGAGCCGACGCAAGCTTGGACTCCCGAGTCTTCGAGTCACGCTCCAAACTCTCGTGTTTTTCCACAAGAGCCTGGAGCTCTTGCCGTACCTCCGCTACCCGCGCCTCTTGTTTCTCTCGCTCGGTGCGTTCCAAGGCCGCACTGCTTTCGGCCTTGGACACTGCCTCCTTCAGGGTCGCCACCTCGTTCGTGGCCCCTGCAATACCCACGATATTCCTGTCATTTTTTGCAACCAAATCCTTTTCTATAAGGTACTGCTTTCATAAGGTATTACTTACCTTCCTTGTCCTCGAGCTGCTTCTTGGCAAGGCCGAGCTCGTTCTCGGACCGCTCGAGGCTCTCCTTCAATGCACTGACCTCCGCAGTCAGTGCGGCAGAGGTCAGCAGCGCAGCCTGCATTCCCATATTGACATATTTTTGTTAGACTCATGCGTATATCTTTTTAGATCCTCAGTTCGGCTTTTCTTTCCGAACATCGAACTGAGCGTCAGGGGCTACTGTCTATGCGGTACTATTTTACATATCTTAAAACTCTTACCTCAAAGCCTGATAGAAGGCTGCTGCAAGCTTCGGTCAGCCCGCTCTTGGCGAGCTGAACCTTCCGAATCACCGCACTCATGACAGTGTGGTGTTCCTCTTTGATGGAAGCGCCGTTGAGCGCCTCCAGCAAGTTATCCGGCGCCTCCGGTTGGACGGAGGCCGCTGGCGTCACAGTCTTGCCCTTCTTACGAAGGGGCCGCCCGCCGTACTCAGGAACCACTGCAGGTTCCGGTGCGGAGTCCGGTCCAAAGTCCGGGAGGTTGCCTTGCGGCACCTCCGGGGCCCCCTCCTCCTAGTGGGTCCCTTTTCGGGATCCCACCTCGGCGTCATCGCGGGGGGAGGAGGCGGTCGGAAGTGAAGTGCTATCCACATCCGACGTACCCAAGGACCCGCTCGACGAAGCGGGAAGATCGTCCTTGGGCAGACTAAAGGGTTGTATGCAGCATTAGAAAGACACCATGCAACGAAAAGAAAAGTTATGAGCTATTCGGGAGTCCGGATAGTTACGATGTCGCCAGGGGCTTGGCCCTTGAAGGCCAATCCTCGTCGCCGTCGCCGGTGTTGGCAGAATAATCCGGAGGAAGGGTCCTTCCCCTGTTGGACCCTCCGGCCTCCCCAGTTGGGAGGCCTTCCTTTTCTTCCCTTCCCCCGTTGGGGAAGAAGCTTCTTTCTTCTCCTCCTCGTCTTCGCGGGAGGAGTCCGCCTCGGAGTCATCGGACGATGAATCCGATAACACCTGGCGCCGGGAACTCTTTCGAGTTCCCGCGGCCTTCTTCTTGGCCTTCTTATCCGGCACCATGTGAGGTGCCGGAACCAGCAGCCCCATTAAGTGGGCGTCCGCTGGGTCTTCTGGCAAAGGAGCCGAACAATTAGTCTGCCCGGCCTTCTTCAGCCAGTACTGTCAAAGGAGAGGGAGTTTAGATCCCACATAGAGTCAAACTATGAAAAGCAAGTGTCCCATAAAGGATAACATGGCTTACCTCGTCAGCTGGACGCTGCGAGCTGAATCCGCGACCTTCAGTAGCGGATGCGGGGGCCTCGGCGCCCTTGAACAGCACCTTCCAGGCCTCTTCGTACGTAGTGTCGAAGAGCCTGTTCAAGGTCTGGTGCTGTGCCGGATCGAACTCCCACAAATTGAAAGCCCGTTGTTGGCACGGGAGAATCCGGCGGATGAGCATGACCTGGACTACGTTGACAAGCTTGAGCTTCTTGTTCACTAGCTTTTGGACGCAGGCTTGGAGTCCGGTCAGCTCGTCCGAATCGCCCCATGTCAGGCCCTTCTCTTTCCAGGAGGTGAGCCATGTGGGGATGCCAGATCTGAATTCGGGGGCCGCGGCCCATTCAAGGTCACGCGGCTCGGTGATATAGAACCACCCCGATTGCCACCCTTTGATGGTTTCCACGAAGGCGCCTTCGAGCCATGTGACGTTGGGCATCTTGCCCACCATGGCGCCTCCGCACTCCGCTTGGCTGCCCTTCACAACCTTCGGCTTGACAATGAAGGTCTTGAGCCACAAGCTGAAGTGGGGCCGGAGGCAGAGGAAGGCCTCGCACATGACGATAAACGCCGAGATGTTGAGGATGAAATTCGGGGCCAGATCATGGAAATCCAGGCCATAATAGAACATGAGCCCCCGGACGAAGGGGTGGAGTGGGAAGCCCAGTCCGCGGAGGAAATGGGGAAGGAATACCACCCTCTCATGGGGCCCGGGGGTGGGGATGAGCTACCCCTCATCGGGGAGCCGGTGCGCGATATCGCTGGACAAATATCCGGCGCTGCGCAGCTTCTTGATGTGCCCCTTCGTAACGGAGGAGGCCATCCACTTGCCTCCCGCTCCGGACATGGTTGGAGAAGGTTGAGGTGAGATGTGCGGACTTGGGCGCTGGAGCTCGAGTGCGCGGAGATGGATAAGCAAAGGAGGAAGAAGGCGTAGGTAAAAAGGTGGATCCTTATCCCCTTATATATGGGCGGACAGAACCATGCGTCCCCACCGGCCTGGTAAAACTCGCTTATCTCCCAAGCGCCGCAATCAATGGCACGGTTGGGTTACCCACGCCCGTATTGATGGGAATCCCGGAATAAGGGGAACACGATCTCTACTTTGACAAGACGTGCCAAGGAAATCGCTTCGCTAAACGCGCTGAGGCGAAACAATAAAAACAATTCGAGTAAAGGCTTGGCCGTGGCGTGATGTCATGCTACGAAATACGTCAGCAGATTGAAGTTGTGTAAATATTATTCCCTCTACGGTGGTATGTGGAATTTATCTTGCAGAGCCGGACACTATCCTGGTGTTCACAATCTTCTATGAAGAATTCGAAGGAGGAACCCGCCTTGCAATGCCGAAGACAATATGCGCGCCGGACTCGTCGTCATTGAAGCCTGGTTCAGGGGCTACTGAGGGAGTCCTGGACTAGGGGGTGTCCGGATAGCTGAACTATCATCATCGGCCAGACTCCAAGACTATGAAGATACAAGATTGAAGACTTCGTCCCGTGTCCGGATGGGACTTTCCTTGGCGTGGAAGGCAAGCTTGGCAATACGGATATGTAGATCTCCTACCATTGTAACCGACTCTGTGTAACCCTAGCCCTCTCCGGTGTCTATATAAACCGGTGGGTTTTAGTCCATAGGACGAACAACAATCATACCATAGGCTAGCTTCTAGGGTTTAGCCTCCTTAATCTGGTGGTAGATCTACTCTTGTACTACCCATATCATCAATATTAATCAAGCAAGACGTAGGATTTTACCTCCATCGAGAGGGCCCGAACCTGGGTAAAACATCGTGTCCCTTGTCTCCTGTTACCATCTGCCTAGACGCACAGTTCGGGACCCCCTACCCGAGATCCGCCGGTTTTGACACCGACACCCGGCGGACAAAACTGCAGAGTGTGTGCTGCTTCTGGAGGAGCGGGTGAGGCTGGGGGGCGGCGGCCGACTGGACACCATGCTCTGCGGGCTGGATGAGGCGCTGGGCGGAGGTATCCCCCTGGGCAAGCACACCGAGGTCGTCGGGCCCTCGGGGATCGGCAAGACGCAGGTGAGAGTGAGACCAAGCTTTTCTGTGTAGCGGCGCTGTAATCATACGAGCTTTTGCCGTGCATATGCAGTGTGGGCTTGTGTGTTTCTGAATGCCAACTAATTCGTGTATCTTATGCAACATAGAATTATAAGGAATGCACCTTGGATGAATTTATGTTTTCCGGCAGTGCTTCACGAGTGTATTGTGGGCTAGTTGATGGTTACTAGTGGTTGTTTGGTCCTTGTGATTGTGGTTTCTTAGTCGGAATTGTTCGTTTACAGTACAGAGACACCTTTCTGTGAGTGCATGTTCAGTTAACCATATTCAGTTCAAAGACACATTCATGTGGGTCACTTGACAATTTCCCTCCCAAGTGAATCCCAAGTATGTCAAATTTGAAGCCTACTTTCTCCTGAGTGTGTGCTGCTTTGTTGTACATTTTTAGTCTGTATAAATTTGCTGAAAGTTTTGCACACTCTGCAGTTTTGCTGAAAGTTAGGCAGGCGCCGGAGGGGTATGCGCTCGTGAGATTTGATCTGGCCGCTGCTTCGTCGTTAAAGGTGGATTGGGGGTCGGTAGGTTAGGATGAATCGGCAGCTGCTGGATTTGCGAACTCGCGGCTGAGCCATGGCTATGCTACTTGGCTGAAGAGCACACGCGGCCTAAGTAGCCAGTGACTGGACACTGCCATGCCTCGTGCTCTGCTTCCACAGCTAGCTCTAATTAGATCCCTTTTTTGCTCCCCTGCCCAGCTGTTGTTAAAGCAAGTTTGTTTCTACAGATACCCATTTTGTCTCTGTGAATTGATTGCCTCAGACCTAGAATGTTTCTTCAGAATGACTGATTTATGCCCTGTGGATCGTTGCTGCTCTCTCTGTAGAAATGCCAAAATTGAAGCGTGCTCACTAAGCATATTGATTATCATCCAAACATACTGGTGTTGCATTTCTAGATTTATTAGTCACTGAGTGCCATTTATTGGACACTTCAGACTACAAAAACATGAAACCTTTCTCCTCTTGTTATACCCCTACTTAGTTTTCCACTACTTGTTTTATTCTCTGCGCACTGTGTTTGCTGGAGACTAACATTCTCTTATTTGACCATGCAGTGATTACCTCTTCAAGCTATTTCTTACGGGAGACTCGGATGTTGGCAAGTCATGTCTTCTGTTAAGATTTGCAGTAAGAATCTCTATCTCAAGCATGATCCATTTTGCTATCTCTTTCCCGTCTATATATTATAGAAGGTTTCCATGTTAAAATTTAGGTAGTTGATGGATACATCATGGAGTTGACCATTTTGTTTATAGGATGTGTAAGCTGAATCATTATTCACAATTGTTCGAATTTAAATTGTTCAACATGAATAGTTCATTATTGGTAGCTAGTACATTTTTCCACAACATGATGGGCATCCTTATATACTACTCCTCGCTGTTTTGAAGAGCAGTGGGAATCAATTTTCTGACGTCCTTTGTTGGCGATTACCCTATCCATGAAATGATAAATTTTGAACAGATGTTAATTGTCAAATATTTCAAGCATATATAGCTCAAATACATTAGTATTTCTTGAATGCACCAAAACAAGAAGATAGCATGAACACGTACAGCTAGGGTATGCATTTAGTAGGTGTTTTTCCATTTTGAAGATTCATAATAGACTAAAAGAGACAGATAATTGAAGAAAATACCTTACTGGATCTGCACGAGGGCGCGAACTAACAAGTTTTCACTTTCTCGACTGGGTGCAGGGTGATCGACGAGGGCTACTGCGGCCAGATGGGAGTCGTGCTCTTCAACTACTTGGAGGCAGACTTCACCGTGAAGCCCCGCGACCGCGTCATGCAGATTATCTTCCAGGTGATTGCGACGCAGGAGGTCCTCGGGGTGGAGGACCTCGACGCCACCATCTGGAGGTCACCGAGGTGGAGGACGACGCCACCGTTCGGAGTTCCTCA
This sequence comes from Triticum dicoccoides, assembly GCF_002162155.2. Taxonomy (NCBI): domain Eukaryota; kingdom Viridiplantae; phylum Streptophyta; class Magnoliopsida; order Poales; family Poaceae; genus Triticum; species Triticum dicoccoides. The sequence continues at coordinate 719,835,559 of NC_041391.1, read as the reverse complement.
AGGTGGAGGACATCGACGCTTTGTACATACATCTAGAGAAGTGGTCTGGTTAGGTTGATGGTGAAACGCTAGGGAAGGTACCAACCTTTTGATGATGGTTGTGTGTGTCCTCGTGATCTCTTCGAGTTGAGATGTTGAATGTTGCATCCATGAACACTGCAAGTGTTAAGATGGTTCTGTGAAATTTATTTTGCACTGGACGTGTCTCTGATCTCCATTCATGAATACTGCATCTATTTTTATTTTTTTAATTCCTAATTTGCTACTAGTAGCATTGGGAAAAAAGTGCCCTACTAGTATTTAGGATACTAGTAGCGCTGTTATGAGACAGCGCTACTACTATGTCCATATAGCAGTACCGTGGGTTAAACCACGCTACTGCTAAACGTTAGCTGTAGCGCCTTACTAGTAGCGCACACGCCCGCGCTACTGATAGGCCCAAAACACGCGCCGCTGCTAGCCTTTTTCCTAGTAGTGTATGCATGACACTAGTCTAAATTACTACCTTCATAATGCAAAGTAACATAATAGTAGTATCATGGATGGCTTCATTTATTAACTTATAGACTCATCTTGTCTCGGAAAGCGCTATGTTACAGTAACATACTCCCTCAATTTCAGTTTATAGGGCTCAAATCTGAAATCTCATCTATCAAGGCAGATGATGAGTGGAGGAATATATCTCATACTTTATAAAACTATCAAAATTAAACTAATGCATTAATGTGGTTTAATTACAGTGCATGCATGCTTGGCCACTAGATGAATAGGAACACTGCATGCATTGGTGAGTTCCTTTTGAATTACAGCATGCAAAGATTTAATGCGCCTCAGAATCTCAATAGGAGTTGGAGATGAGCCCTTTAAATCGGGAAAATGAAAAATTTAAGATAAGCCTTATAAACCGGAAAGGAGGGAGTATTATGTTACCACCTCTCATTAACTACTTGCCACGTAAGCAAAATTTTCTTGAAATGCGCTATGTTACTACCTAAGTTACTCCCACTATGACTAGCCTTACCCAATCCAGCAGTTTGCGTGGAACAAAAACAGTACCCCTACTATAGTATGCCTGAAAGAATTTACCCAGCAGGAGGTAGTACTAACAACATTTACAAGGTGAAGGAGTGATCGAAGGGCAAGACAATCTAAAAGATTATATTGCTAAGTTCCCCCTCACATTTACCCAGCAGGAGTTAGTTGGGAAGCGCTGGATCTGATTATGCAGGCACGTGGCTTTGGTGACCGTTGGCGCTCTTGGATCAGAAAAATCGTCGGCACCGGTAAGACTGCTGTGTTGCTAAACGGAGTGCCCGGTAGATGGATTTAGTGTAAAAAGGGGTTGTGCCAGGGGGACTCGTTATCGCCTTACCTCTTCTTGATCGTTGCGGACCTTCTCCACAAGTTGATTGTTAGGGATGCCTCCCCGTCTAGGTTGCTACATCCGCTCGTCGATGATTTGCCGTGTCCTGTTATTCAATATGCAGACGACACTCTGGTATTGGTCCGTGCTGAACAGGGGCAGCTCGCGCGGCTCAAGTCTATTCTGGATACATTCTCTGCCGCTACGGGGCTGCCTATCAACTTCCACAAAAGCACCTTCCAGTTGGCGTTGACCCCGCCCGTGCCACTCTCCTAGCTGCGGGGCTTGGTTGCCCGCTGTCAGTGTTCCCACAGACATACCTCGGCCTACCTCTCTCCGATGCGAAGCTGCCCGCTAGCGCCCTGGACTTTTTGCCGATCAAGATCGAGCGGCGCATCCTCGGGTGGCGCACCCGTTTCCTCGACCAGGGGGGGGGGCATTTGACACTCACCTCTACGGTACTCTCTGCGATCCCTACTCATGCCATGTTGGTGCTCCCCCTCTCTAAAGGCACTGTGGCCAAGATGGACCGCCCTCGTAGGGCCATGTTCTGGAAAGGGGCGAGTGAGTGCTCAGGAGGTGATTGTCAGGTTGCCTGGCAGGACACCTGTCGGCTCCGCTCAGAAGGGAGGCTTGGCTTGGTGGATATTGGCGCCCAGAATACATGCCTCCTTCTAAAGATGGTTCATAAAATCTTCAGTGGTGTGCTTAACCCGTGGACTGTCTGGGTCCGCCCTTGGTACATGGGTGATCATCCGGCGCTCCCGACCCCCACCTGGATAGCCTTTACCTCCCTTGTCCTGCTATACCATTCGCTTACATCAATGAGGGTTGGCAACGGCGAGCACACCTCCCTCTGGCATGACAACTGGACCTCGCTGGGTCATTTGGCGGCTGCTCTCCCCGCAGCTTATTCACACTGCCTCCGCCCCGAAGCAACCCTGGGGGACTTTGGTCGGTTTGGTGCTGATGCAGTCCCCGTGCACGATCGTTTGTCCAGAACTGCAGGATTGGAACTTCGCCTGCTTCGATCGGCCCTCGATCGTGTCCAGTTCTCTGAGGTGGGTGACGAGCGAATCCTAGCTTGGGGTGAGTGTCTTCAGTTCAAGGCGAGCGTGGTGTACGGTATGATCAAGCTTTCTGGATGTGAGCTCCTCCTGCATGACCTCAACTGGGATGGCTTCATGCCCTTCAAGGTCAAGGTGTTTGTCTGGGTTCTGCGACACGGTAACACTCGTACGCGGGGCTTCCTGCATCGGATCGGCTTCCTCGAACATGATGACAGCCCCTTTTGCCCCGGTCGGGCTGAGACGATCGTGCACCTATTCTTCGAGTGTCCCCGCTTGCATCCGATGTGGGAACGCGTTCTCGGCCGCCCCAGTATGCCCATCGATTGTTGTGTTGATTTTGTTTGACCTGCCTTCACTGCCTGCCACCCCTCCCGGGCTCGTCCGCTGCTAAGCACGGCAATGTGTTGTGTTCTTTGGGTTGTTTGGAAGACCCGGAACCGGATGGTGTTCGATAACATTCGGAGCTCCGATCTTGACTTGTGGCATTCGGTCCGGGAGCACCTCCGATTGTGGGTGGTTCAGGCCCCCTCCC
>NC_041391.1:719800819-719831939 GCF_002162155.2 Triticum dicoccoides | reverse complement strand
TCTCTCTCTCTCTCTCTCTGCTCCTTCGGAGCTTTGTAATCACCGACCCGCTGTCTCCTATTAATACAAAAATGAGTTCAGGTGGGCGATCGCCCCCCGTTGACCGCTAAAAAAAATAAGTTCTATAAAAAAAACTTTTTAGTGAACCTGAGATTAAAACTCTAAAAATGGCCTCTAGTGGTGTGGAAACACTCACTGAGGAAGAGAGAGTGTTTCTCATCAGGAAGTTTACTATGGAGGAAATGAAGAATGCAGCACTTGGAATGGAGAAAAACAAAGTTGCGGGCCCGGATGATTTTAACATTGAATTTTATCAACATTATTGGGACCTAGTAAAAAATGACCTATTTGCAATGTTAGAGGAATTTTATGAACATGATTTAGACCTAGACAGGTTGAATTATGGAATAATGTCCCTCATACCAAAAGGGAGTGATGCGGATAGAATTCAGAAGTACAGACCGATATGTTTCCTGAATGTGATCTTTAAAATTTTCACTAAAATTTTAGTCAATAGACTTATAATGGTGATATATGGGGTGATTAGGGCATCTCAAACTGCCTTTATCAAAGGGAGATATATTTTGGAGGGGGTGCTGGTGTTGCACAAAACCTTGAATTCTATGCACAAGGCCAAAAAGTCAGGGGTCCTCTTTAAAATTGATTTTGAGAAGGCCTTTGATAAGGTTAAATGGCCTTTTCTTTTTCACACTCTTGAGATGAAAAAATTCCCTGATAAAATGATCAATTGGATGATGAAGACAGTGACTGGGGGGAGAGTATCTGTTAAGGTGAATGGAGAGGTGGGTCCCTTTTTTAAAACTCACCAAGGTCTAAGGCAGGGGGACTCCATGTCTCCTTTGCTTTTTGATCTAGCAGTCGATGTCTTGGCAATTTTGTTTGACAGAGCCGTGGACAAAAAATAATTAGGGGACTTGCTAAAAATACAGGGAAAATGATGTGTCTATTTTGCAATATGCAGATGACACTATCATTTTATTCCAAGATGATTTGGAACAAGCCAAAAATGTCAAGAGAATTTTGAACCTGTTTGAGATTATGCCTGGATTGAAAATTAATTTTCATAAGAGTGAAGTGATCTGCATTGGGATGAATGAGGACAGAGCAATTTTTTTTGAAGAAACTCTAACATGCAAGAAAGGTGTTTTGCCTTTCAAATATCTCGGGATACCTATAGATGAAAAGAGATTGAAGGGAGTGATTGGAACCCATCCATTAACAAAATGGACAAGAAAATGGGGACTTGGTTAGGTAGATTATTAAATATTTCCGGCAGAACCACCTTCATAAATTCTTCCCTAACCAGTCTGGTACTTTTTATGCTCTCCTTCTATGAAGTCCCAAAAGGAGTAAAGCCGAAAATGGACAGGCCTAGAGCAAGTTGTCTATGGAGTGCGGAGAAAAACAAACAAAATATCATTTGGTGGCATGCGAAAAAGTTTGTAGACCTAAAACCCTGGGAGGGGATTTTAGATTTAGAAATGATGAACATTACCTTGCTATCAAAGTGGCTTTGGAAAATTTTCAACGAAAAGGGTCTGTGGTAGAGGATTTTGTGGGAAAAATATATTAGGAGAAACACTTTTTTTGGGGGGGGGGGGTCCAAAAAAAGCAAGGGGAAACACACTTTTGGCAAGGAGTGTTGAATTGCAAAAAAATATTCTTGTCCTGTTGTAAACTTAAGGTGGGAAATGGGGAGAAAACTAGATTCTGGGAAGATAACTGGTCAGGACCTAGTAGTCTGGCAGTAACCTTTCCAGATTTATATAGCATCTCTCTTGGTCACAATGTTACTGTCTTAGCTGTCTTTTCCACTGGACTCGCTGGAATAAAATTCCCTAGAGTGTTAACAGGGGAAAAAGTGACATAGTGGCAGAAGCTATTGGATGTCTGTAGAGGAACTATCCTAAATAAAGATGATGATAAACTCTCCTGGATACTTGAGGCATCTGGAGAATATAGTGCCAAATCTTTTTACTCTGTGTTGCAAGTTGGAGATAAATGTCCAAATAGGTTTTTATGGAAAGTTAAAATACCACCTAGAATCAAAACTTTCATTTGGTTAGTTACTAAAAAAAGTATCCTAACCAGAGATGTTCTGCTGTATAGAGGAAAATGTGAGAAGTGGTGCTTGTTTTGTGGAAACAAGGAGACCATTGATCATCTTTTTTTCAATGCCCCCTGCTAGATACATGTGAAGTGTTGTGAGTCATATTATAGGAATGCAGTGTGACTTTTACAGCATGGATGCATGTTATACCTAGCTGGGAGGTTTTGGATCTGAAAAGAAGAAAATTATTTTCGTTGGAGTGGCAGCTTTAATCTGGAGTATTTGGAAAAGTAGAAATTTAGCCTGTTTTCAACATATTTGGCCTGCTGATCCTAGTGTGATGATGTTCAAGATGGCACATTGGATTAATGACTGGAGTGTTTTGCAGGTGAAGCAGGAAAAAAGGATGGAACTACAACAGGGCGCAAAGCTGCTGGAACGAGTCACCAGTGAGATTTTCCAAGCACAAAGAGGATGGGCATCCTGGATTCCGAGGATTGAAGGATGGAAAGAGTGGATCATGAAATATTGCTGAAGAGAAGTTTACCCTTGTAATATCTGAGGATATGGTGTCATATGTTTAAGTCCCAGTTTGTTCCATCTTTCCATCTTAACTAAGTCTGTGTCCTGAATGAGAGCAGACTAGTGAGATTGTGTTTTGGAGAGTTGTTGTTTTAGAGGGAGAGGGTGTTGAAGTTAGGAGGAGTGTTTTGGTTGTAGTAACAAATTTGGACTTATGGTTTCGTTAATGGAATCGGGGGCAATCCCTTTTATCAAAAAAAAAAACATTTACAGTAGTGATTAAAAAGGACCACTGTCACACACAAGCCTGCGTGCATCGATAAATCTATCTGTGTATCCATGCGCTTGTCCCTTGCTGTGAAACAAGGCGCACGTGGTGAAGACACAAAATGTGCAGGCAGGGAGGGCCTATGTTATCTACTGTCTTGGATTCAGAAGATGTTGGCATTTGACTGCCTGCCTTAGCCAATTCTCCCGGGAAGAAGAAGATTTGGACACGCGTGAGTGCGTGGACAAGGACAATGCATGATGCATTATTCGAGTCTGGCCATTGCCAAATCAGTACCGCTGGCATGTGAAATTAAAGGAATAAAAAATAATCACCTTGCCTGAAGAATTTGTTTGTTCAATAGCGCTATTTTTGGTGACTCATGTATGATGCAACCTCCCCGCATGCTCGATGCTCGTGCACTGAAGCTGCTTCTTACTAGTACTGTATTTTATTTCCGAAGAAAAATAAAAGAAGTTTCTTTGTTCAGTGAGATCTACTAGTACGGTGGGTGTAGTACTTGGTTTTTTGTTCATCTATTATTGGTCTCGTTGAGATCTACTCCATGGTACGGAGTACGTGTTTTATGTTCATCTATATCTACGTATTGATCTCGTCCAGGTCCAGTGATCTTGTGGCTGGCTGGCTGGCTAGATTTACTGTACGGCGCGTCTTCCTGGGGACGTGTTCCCTACCCGGGATGGATGGATCCTCTCTCTGTCGCCCACGGCCTATGTTTGAGCAGTTCCAGGGAGAGCAGAGCACTCAAGAAATTTGCCTCGTATATACTTATATGAATCTGTCTACACATCTATGTATATACATATACTATGCTGTGTCTGTCCCTGCTTGCTTGCCAAGATGTGGATGTATGCACTCAAGAAATTGTGCAACGGTACGGTACGTAGCCGCAGACGCACACTAGTGGAGTAGGAGTAGTGCATTGGATTCAATTCAGGTGGACACGATGCTACTCAATCGCCTGGCCCGCCCTCTTGTAGCTAGCTTGACTGTCTGCCCTAACTAATCTTAATCAATGTGTGTGCCTAATTTGCACTACAGGCCGCGTCAATGTCACTCATGCATGGACCCGACCCTCACCTCACCTCACCTCAGCAGCGCGTCGTAGGCGAGGGCAACATACACATTATTGTGTCATGAAGTTGATCACCAAATCGGCAGAGCAGCAGCTTGTGAATGAATGAAATAAAAGGAATACTAGCACACCCTCTGTTCCATTTGAAAACAGATGTTATGATCACACAAGTCTCATGTTGATGCGAGATTTGTGAAGACCCTCTGCTCCACTTGACTTCATGTCAGGTGGGACTTGCAGCATGAGTGAGTGGAGTTAATAATAAAGCAGCTGCGAAGCAACCACACCATGGTGGAAATGAATCCATGTCACATGGTACCTCTACTCCTAGTACACATGTCCAGGCTGTACATCTCCGCCGCGCCCCCGCAGACAGAAAAACATCTTCCCGATCCACTCCCACTCCCACGAGAACTCCCAGCCGCCCAACGCCGCAGCGGAGTTCGTCGACGCCGTGTTGGCCGAGCGCTGCTGGTGGGCGTTCTCATCGGCATGATGCTCTGGGGTTTTTGTTCAAAAGGATCACCTGCCCAACGAAATTGTCAGAAAAGACCCCGTGAGCCATGACGGCAGGCGTGCCAGCCGACACGTGGCACCTGCTGCCATGCCCGTAAACGGCAGCACTGTTCACAACATTGTTCATGCAAGGGACAAGAAAAAGGCAACGACGCGAGCAAATAGAACATGCCGCCTCACACAGTGGCGACAACACTGTTCATGCGGTGAGAGGTCTACCAGGACTTTTGGGAAAACATCAACGTTTGTGGCTTATTCGGCAAAGGAAAATAGAGTACGTTACAAGGAATTAATCGGTTAGTTGAATATTCTGGAGCAGTAATTTAACCGTTCAATTTTTTCTTATTTTTTTTTTCAGTAGTCTTATAGGTCTTAGATTTTTCATTTTGATGAGCCTCGCTTTGAGGAATTCATGGAATAGTGAATTGATGAAGAAAGGATATGAGTCTCCTGCTGACAAGAAAAGATCTCATGATAGTCAATATGGGCCCTCAACACCCACCAGTGCATGGTGTTCTTCGACTGATCGTTACTCTCGGTGGTGAGGAACTGAGGATATTAGTGATTGTGAACCCATATTAGGCTATTTACACAGAGAAATGTAAAAAATCGCAGAAAATCAAACTATTATACAATACTTACCTTACGTAACAAGGATATAGAGAGATTGTAGACATGGATAGGATAGTTATTTTTGCAAGAGACTTGTTGTAAATTCCTTAACTTAAGAAAGAAAAAAGAATAAAAACGTAGATACATAAGATAAAAAAATGAATAAACAAGATGAGATTTGACCTCCCCGTACATATTTAACTTTTTCTCCTATACAAAAACTAGCTAGCCCACTCCATTGGTAATTCCATCAATAACACCCTTGTCAAAAAAACTCTGTTAGTTCGGTTAACTCTCTTTTACCGAGGGTAAAGACCATAGTATAGAAAATATCTATATAACCACGATTATATGACCAACTGCATATATTTTTTACTTAATCTAAGAATTCTCTTTTAGGATTTCCTTTGTAAAAAGAGTTTACTAAAACCAAATTCTGAAAAAAAAAGAATAAGCAGATCCATAGAAGATATATGCTATGAATAAACCAAAGATAGCTAGGCTTATAGAAGAAATTGCATTAGTAAAAAAATTAGAAAAGAATTAGAATTTTCCTGGGTAAATTTTATTGAGGGAGTTAACCACTTCGATAATATGGTTAACTCTGCTATTCCATTATCAAAAAAGATTCCTTTGAATCCAATGAACAAAGTGAAAAGTAGTAATATAAGAAGAGGAAGTAACATAGTATTTTCCAATTCATGCGGACATGCAAAAGGGTTTAGCTCCAAAAGACGTAGTAAAAGGATCCTATCATATTTCTTGTATTAACTTGAATTTTTGGTATATTTTGTGAACAAAAAGAAACTCCACTCTTCGGTGTTGATAAACGAAATCCCTATTCACTCCTTTGGGTATCCTTTTCCCCCATAAGGATATTGAATACAAGGAACTCTCTTTAGTGCTACAGTAATTTTGAAAATGAACACGCAAATGCCCATCAAATGTAAGTAAATATATCCGAAACATATACAAGGCAGTTAATCCTGCAGTAAAGGAGGCTATTATTCCAGAAAAGGATGAATACAACCAACTATTAGTAAGGGTTTCATCTTTGGACCAGAAGCAAGCAAGAGGTTGAATACCACAAAGTGTTAGTATAAAGTTGACACAACTATTACTAAGGGTCCGATTTGCCAAGTTCGGCTGTAGATGCTCTTAGTTGCTCAGAGATCATTGCACCACTTGGCCACTGGTTTATGAGCATATTGAGATGGCAATAATTGCTCACGGACTCTTGAATGGTGTACCATCGATGGATGAGCAACATTGACAAACGGTCTCGTATCACTTTTGGGCGGTAGGGATCGAAGTTCTTGTGCTCATGGAACCATGTATGGACATTGGATCAAAAGGTTGAGACTCTTTGCTCTGTGCCTTGAAATGGATTAACACTAGTGGCCAACCAAACTTCATGTAACAATTCGTCCTCCCTCAAACCGAAACTTTCTTCACTCACCCTCTTCGTTGGGTCGCCATTGGCCGACCAATCATCCGCATCAAGGCCCGTCTACTTGGCGTATATGATTCCAGGTACTGGGTGTACGTGGCAGGCTGCTTGTTGTACATCTCCATCTGGGAGAGTCATCCACTTGTCCATTCTTGAAGTCACATATGTCGTGGATGATGTCCAACATCTCCCCATCATCCCCCGATGCTGCGCCTGGTTGAGACATACCGACGAAGAGATAATGGAAACACAATGGATCCCTGTACTTTTCTGCTGAGTAATGGTGAAAAAAATAAAGGAATGACTTTGTAGTAATGCAGTTGAGGGAGGTGTTAAATATTCTTCTTCGGTCTCATCCTCATGGGCCTATACAACCTAGCCTGGTGTGATACCTCCTGTGAGTGGCAGGCTCACGTATGTTATGTGGAAGCGGTGGGCTTAGCCCTACGCTGACGAGTTGGACAGGGGTGTGGCTATATCTCGCTTATAACAAGATGAAAGCCAATGAGTGTTGCCTGAAGGAAAACCCCTAGTAGGCTAGCCAGTGGTAGGTTTGTGCATAGGGCCGAGGGTGAAGACCCTAGCATAGAAAATATCTATATAACCACGATTATATGAACAACTTTATATATTTGAAAAAATGTTTATAGCATTTGATAAAACTGTTTCAACGCATATTAGATTTTTTTAACACGTATTAATTTTTTTAAAAATGGGTTTGAACAAAAGTTAAACATGTGTTTAAAAATGTTTAACACGAATTCCAAAAAGTTAAAAAACAAAGGTTTGAAAATATATTAAACATGTCTTAAATTTTTTTCAACATATAAGAAATGAATATTTTAGATGTGTATGCAAAATGTACAATATGTATGAAAACATGTATTTGATTTTGGAAACTATTGTATTTTGAAATATGTTAAAGTGTATAAAAATTTGTTTCTTATGCACACGGAAAATTTACAATGTATTTGTAAAAACTAGAGTGAAACCAAAGAAACAAAAGTGAATATGGAGAAAGAAATAAAAATAACAAAACAAAACCTTTAGAAACCAATTGTATGATAGTGAAACCATTGCTACAATATTAGGCCGGCCCAACAATACCGCCTTGGTAGGCTAGACGTGATAAGTGGCCACAAGAATAGCTTCCGCGAAGAGAAGGTGGAGGGCGGAACGAGGAAAAATAATAACTGGCGTGCCCTTCTTCTTCCTCCTCCTTTCTGATCTGCTGAAGCAGAGGGGAGGCAAAATTTCGTGTTTTGACCCTTTTCTCATAACATTTCATGATCTAACCCCGGTTCGAATTTTTTTCGGGATTTGACCCTTTCGCTACCGCCAGGGGAGCTGGCGGTAGGGTTATATAGCCTACCGCCAGGGACCCTGGGGGTAGGGTGCAGCCATCCCCCTCCGTCGCACCCTACCGCCAGGGTCCCTGGCGGTAGGGTGTGCCAGGGTTTTTGCCATGAAAACCTCCTGTAACGAAATATGCGAGTGCCCTGGCGGTAGGGTCAACCTACCGCCATAGGGGCTGGCGGTAGGCTGTCTGATCCTACCGCCAGGGTCCTTGACGGTAGAGTCTTGCCTCTATACAAGTTCAATTTCTTTCTTCTTTTCAAAAACAACATATCTCAAACAATGATATAGAGACAAAAACAGCAATGATATTGAGTCAAAATAACTGATCTCAAACAATTAAACTTGGGCATCACATACACATGTCATACGGAGTTCCACATAAACTTGTGCATAATAAGCAAACGAAGTTCAACTAGTTAGTTCCACATAGCAAACGGAGTTTCACAAATAGCAAACACATAGTTCAAATAGCAAACACATAGTTTCACAACCACTAGACTTTTCAACTACAGCCAAGTATCGAATAGCAGAATTTAATTTATCCTTCCCCTCTTGCTCTTGGAGGCACGGTCCTCGTTCCTCTTTGAACGAGTCTCTTCAGTGTTCTTCTTGGACCGTCGAGGAACCGCTCTCTAGAAAGGGTCTGGACTCAGCAAATCCTTCTTCTTCGGATTCCTCTTCGGTAGCTGAGATGGTTGAGATGATTGAGTTGGTGGAGGTCCGTAATCTTCATCGTACTCCTCCTCACCATCGCTCTCATTCTTCTCTTCCTCATTATAGGCCTCCTCCTCCTCTCCTTCATTTGTGGCCTCCTCCTACTCATCCTCCTCCTCCTCCTCCTCCTCAACCAACCTAGACGACGAGGGTGTTGGGGAATGTAGTAGAAATTCAAAATTTTCCTACGAGTCACCAAGATCTATCTATGGAGAAACTAGCAACGATATAGAGGGGAGTGCATCTACATACCCTTGTAGATCGCTAAGCGGAAGCGTTCAAGAGAACGGGGTTGAAGGAGTTGTACTCATCGTGATCCAAATCACCGGAGATCCTAGTGCCGAACGGACGGCACCTCCGCGTTCAACACACGTGCAGCCCGGTGACGTCTCCCATGCCTTGATCCAGCAAGGAGAGAGGGAGAGGTTGGGGAAGACTCCGTCCAGCAGCAGCACGACGGCGTGGTGGTGGTGGAGGAGCATGGCAATCCTGCAGGGCTTCGCCAAGCACCGCGGGGAGAGGAGGAGTAGTTGGGAGAGGGGGAGGGCTGCGCCAGGGGCAAGGGTGAAGCTCCCATGCGCCTCCCCACTATATATAGGGGTTGAGGGGGCTGGTTTCTTGCCCTCCAAGTCCATTGGGGCGTTGGCAAAGGTGGGAGGAAAGAAATCCCATCATTTCCTTCCCCATCGATTGTTATCCCCCCTTTTTAGGGATCTTGATCTTATCCCTTCGAGATATGATCTTATTCCTTCTAAGGGGGGATCTTGGTGCGCCTTGACCAAGGGTGTGGGGCCTTTCCCCCACTACCCACGTTCATGTGGGTCGCCCCATGCTGGTGGGCCCCACTCCGGAACCTTCTAGAAGCTTCCCGGTACAATACCGAAAAATCCCGAACATTTTCCGGTGGCCAAAATAGGACTTCCCATATATAAATCTTTACCTCCGGACCATTCCGGAACTCCTCGTGACGTCCGGGATCTCATCCGGGACTCCGAACAACATTCGGTAACTGCACACCAATTCCCATAACAACTCTAGCGTCACCGAACCTTAAGTGTGTAGACCCTACGGGTTCGGGAATCATGCAGACATGACCGAGACAGCTGTCTGGCCAATAACCAACAACGGGATCTGGATACCCATGTTGGCTCCCACATGTTCCACGATGATCTCATCGTATGAACCACAATGTCAAGGATTCAAGCAATCCCGTATACAATTCCCTTTGTCTAGCGATATTGTACTTGCCCGAGATTCGATCGTCGGTATTCTGATACCTTGTTCAATCTCGTTACCAGCAAGTCTCTTTACTCGTTCCGTAACACATCATCCCGTGATCAACCCCTTGGTCACATTGTGCACATTATGATGATGTCCTACTGAGTGGGCCCAGAGATACCTCTCCGTCAACCGGAGTGACAAATCCCAGTCTCGATTCGTGCCAACCCAACAGACACTTTCGGAGATACCTATAGTGCACCTTTATAGCCACCCAGTTACGTTGTGACATTTGGTACACCCAAAGCATTCTTACGGTATCCGGGAGTTGCACAATCTCATGGTCTAAGGAAATGATACTTGACATTGGAAAAGCTTTAGCATACGAACTACACAATCTTTGTGCTAGGCTTAGGATTGGGTCTTGTCCATCACATCATTCTCCTAATGATGTGATCCCGTTATCAATGACATCCAATGTCCATGGTCAGGAAACCGTAACCATCTATTGATCAACGGGCTAGTCATCTAGAGGCTTACTAGGGACATGGTGTTGTCTATGTACCCACACATGTATCTGAGTTTCCTATCAATACAATTATAGCATGGATAATAAACGATTATCATGAACAAGGAAATATAATAATAATAACTTAATTTATTATTGCCTCTAGGGCATATTTCCAACAGTCTCCCAGTTGCACTAGAGTCAATAATCTAGTTCACATCGCCATGTGATTAACATTGACAGGTCACATCGCCATGTGAACAACATCCAAAGAGTTTACTAGTGTCACTAAACTAGTTCACATCACCATGTGATTAAGACTCAATGAGTTCTAGGTTTGATCATGTTTTGCTTGTGAGAGAGGTTTTAGTCAACGGGTCTGCAACATTCAGATCCGTATGTATTTCGCAATTTTCTATGTCATATTGTAAATGCTGCTTCCACGCTTCACTTGGAGCTATTCCAAATGGTTGCTCCACTATACGTATCCGGTTTGCTACTCAGAGTCATTCGGATAGGTGTTAACGCTTGCATCGACGTAACCCTTTACGCCGAACTCTTTATCACCTCCATAATCGAGAAACATGTCCTTTATTTACTCCAAGGACAATTTTGACCGCTGTCCAATGATCCATTCCTGGATCATTCTTATACCCCTTGACTGACTCTTGGCAAGGCACACTTCTGGTGCGGTACACAACATAGCATACTATAGAGCCTACATCTGAAGCATAGGGGACGACCTTCGTCCTTTCTCTCTCTTCTGCCGTGGTCGAGCTTTAACTCTTAACTTCATACCTTACAACTCAGGCAAGAACTCCTTCTTTGACTGATCCATCTTGAACACCTTCAAGATCATGTCAAGGTATGTGCTCATTTGAAAGTATTATTAAGCATTTTGATCTATCTTATAGATCTTGATGCTTATTGTTCAAGTAGCCTAATCCAGGTTTTCCATTGAAAAACACTTTTCAAATAACCCTTTATGCTTTCTAGAAATTCTACATCATTTCTGATCAACAATATGTCAACAACATATACTCATCAGAAATTCTATAGTGCTCCCACTCACTTCTTTGGAAATACAAGTTTCTCATAAACTTTGTATAAACCCAAAATCTTTGATCATCTCATCAAAGCGTACATTCCAACTCCGAGATGCTTACTCCAGTCCTTAGAAGGATTGCTGGAGCTTTGCATATTTGTTAGCGTTCTTCAGGATTGACAAAACCTTCTGGTTGTATCACATACAACCTTTCCTCAAGGATATCATCGAGGAAACAATGTTTTGACATCCTATCTGCAAGATTTCATAAATCATGCAGTAATTGCTAATATAATCCCAACGGACTCTTAGCACCGCTACGAGTGAGAAAGTCTCATCGTAGTCAACTCCTTGAACTTGTCGGAAAACATCTTAACGACATGTCGAGCTTTCTTAATGGTGATACTTACCATCATTGTCTGTCTTCCTTTTAAAATCCATCTGTACCCAACGGCCTTACGACCATTAAGTATTTCTTCCAAAGTCATGGATCCTTTCTCGGATTTTATGGCCTCGAGCCATTCGTCGGAATCCGGGCCCATCATCGCTTCTCCATAGCTCGTAGGTTCATTGTTGTCTAGCAACATGACCTCTAAGACAGGATTGCGTACCACTCTGAAGTAGTACACGTCCTTGTCGACCTACGAGGTCCGGTAGTGACTTGATCCGAAGCATCATGATCACTATCATCAGCTTCCACTTCAATTGGTGTAGGTGCCACATGAACAACTTCCTGTGCCCTGCTACACACTGGTTGAAGTGATGGTTCAACAACCTCATCAAGTCTCCACCATCCTCCCACTCAATTCTTTCGAGAGAAACCTTTCCTCGAGAAAAGACCCGTTTCTAGAAACAATTACTTTTGCTTCCGGATCTGAGATAGGAGGTATACCCAACCATTTTGGGTATCCTATGAAGATGTATTTATCCGTTTTGGGTTCGATCTTATCACGATGAAACTTTCCATATAAGCGTCGTAGCCCCAAACTTTCAAGAAACGACAACTTAGGTTTCTCCAAACCATAGTTCAAATGGTGTCATCTCAACGGAATTACGTGGTGCCCTATTAAAGTGAGTGCGGTTGTCTCTAATACCTAACCCATGAACGATAGTGGTAATTTGATAAGAGACATCATGGTACGCACCATATATATCCAATAAGGTGCAACTATGATGTTCGAACACACCATCACACTATGGTGTTCCAGGCGGTACTAATTGTGAAACAATTTCCACAATGTCTTAATTGCGTGCCAAAGCTCATAACTCAGATACTCATCTCTATGATCATATCATAGACATTTTATCCTCTTGTCACGATGACCTTCAACTTCACTCTGAAATTACTTGAACCATTCAATAATTCAGACTTGTGTTTCATCAAGTAAACATTCTCAGTATCTACTCAAATCATCCGTGAAGTAAGAACATAACGATATCCACTGCGTGCCTCAACACTTATTGGACTGCACACATCAAAAATGTATTACTTCCAACAAGTTGCTTTCTTGTTCCATCTTACTGAAAACGAGGCTTTTCAGTCATCTTGCCCATGTGGTATGATTTGCATATCTCAAGTGATTCAAAATCAAGTGAGTCCAAACGATCCATCTGCATGGAGTTTCTTAATGCGTATACACCAATAGACACGGTTCGCATATCTCAAACTTTTCAAAAACGAGTGAGTCCAAAGATCCATCAACATGGAGCTTCTTCATGCGTTTTACACCAATATGACTTACATGGCAGTGCCACAAGTAGGTGGTACTATCATTACTATCGTATATCTTTTGGCATGAACATGTGTATCATTACGATCGAGATTCAATAAACCATTCATTTTAGGTGCAAGACCATTGAAGGTATTATTCAAATAAACAGAGTAACCATTATTCTCCTTAAATGAATAACTGTATTCCGATAGACATAATCCAATCATGTCTATGCTCAACGCAAACACCAAATAACAATTATTTAGGTTTAACACCAATCTCGATGGTAGAGGGAGCGTGCGATGCTTGATCACATCAACCTTGGAAACACTTCCAACACATATCGTCAGCTCACCTTTAGCTAGTCTCCGTTTATTCCGTAGCTTTTATTTCGAGTTACCAACACTTAGCAACCTAACCGGTATATAATACCCTGGTGCAACTAGGAGTACTAGTAAAGTACACATTAACATAATGTATATCCAATATACTTCCATCGACCTTGCCTGCCTTCTTATCTACTAAGTATCTAGGGTGGTTCTGCTTTAGTGTCCGTTCCTCTCATTATAGAAGCACTTAGTCTCGGGTTTGGGTTCAACCTTGGGTTTTCACTAGAGCAGCAACTGTTTTGCCGTTCCATGAAGTATCCCTTCTTGCCCTGCCCTTCTTGAAACTAGTGGTATTACCAACCGTCAACAATTGATGCTCCTTCTTGATTTCTACTTTCGCGGTGTCAAACATCGCGAATATCTCAAGGATCATCATATCTATCCCTGATATGTTATAGTTCATCACGAAGCTCTAGCAGCTTGGTGGCAATGACTTTGGAGAAACATCACTATCTCATCTGGAAGATCAACTCCCACTCGATTCAAGTGATTGTTGTACTCAGACAATCTGAGCACAAGCTCAACGATTGAGCTTTTCTCCCTTAGTTTGCAGGCTAAGAAAATCGTCGGAGGTCTCATACCTCTTGACGTGGGCACGAGCCTGAAATCCCAACTTCAGCCCTCGAAACATCTCACATGTTCCGTGACGTTTCGAAACCGTCTTTGGTGCCTCATCTCTAAACCGTTTAACTAAACTATCACGTAGTTATCAAAACGTGTGTGTCAAATGTTCGCAACATCCACAGACGACGTTCGAGGTTCAGCACACCGAGCGGTGCATTAAGGACATAAGCCTTCTACGAAGCAACGAGGACAATCCTCAGTTTACGGACCCAGTCCACATAATTGCTACTATCAACTTTCAACTAAATTTTTCTCTAGGAACGTATCTAAAACAGTAGAACTAAAGCGCGAGTTATGACATAATTTGCAAAAACCTTTTGACTATGTTCAGGATAATTAAGTTCATCTTATGAACCCCCACTCAGATAGACATCCCTCTAGTCATCTAAGTGATTACATGATCCGAGTCAACTAGGCCGTGTCCGATCATCACGTGAGACGGACTAGTCATCATCGGTGAACATCTTTATGTTGATCGTATCCACCATACGACTCATGCTCGACCTTTCGGTCTCTTGTGTTCTGAGGCCATGTTTGTACATGCTAGGCTCGTCAAGTCAACCTAAGTGTTTCGCGTGTGTAAATCTGGTTTACACCCGTTGTATGTGAACGTTAGAATCTATCACACCCGATCATCACGTGGTGCTTCGAAACGACGAACTTTCACAACGGTGCACAGTTAGGGGGAACACTTTCTTGAAATTTTAATGAGGGATCATCTTATTTACTACCGTCATTCTAAGCAAATAAGATGCATAAACATGATAAACATCACATGCAATCAAAACGTGACATGATATGGCCAATATCATTTTGCTCCTTTTGATCTCCATCTTCGGGGCTCCATGATCATCATCGTCACCGGCATGACACCATGATCTCCATCATCGTGTCTCCATGAAGTTGTTTCGCCAACTTATTATTTCTACTACTATGACTACCGGTTAGCAATAAAGTAAAGTAATTACATGGCGTTGTTGAATGACACATAGGTCATACAATAAATAAAGACAACTCCTATGGCTCCTGCCGGTTGTCATACTCATCGACATGAAATTCGTGATTCCTATTACAAGAACATGATCAATCTCATACATCACATATCATTCATCACATTCTTCTTGGCCATATCACATCACATAGCATACCCTGCAAAAACAAGTTAGACGTCCTCTAATTGTTGTTTGCATGTTTTACGTGGCTGCTATGGGTTTCTAGCAAGAACGTTTCTTACCTACGCAAAAGCCACAACGTGATATGCCAATTGCTATTTACCCTTCATAAGGACCATTTTCATCGAATCCGATCCGACTAAAGTGGGAGAGACTGGCACCCGCTAGCCACCTTATGCAACAAGTGCATGTCCGTCGGTGGAACCTGTCTCACGTAAGTGTACGTGTAAGGTCGGTCCGGGCCGCTTCATCCCACAATGCCGCCGAATCAAGATTGGACTAGTAACGATAAGCATATTGAACAAAATCAACGCCCACAACTACTTTGTGTTCTACTCATGCATAGAATCTATGCAATAGACCTAGCTCATGATGCCATAGTTGGGGAACGTAGCAGAAATTCAAAATTTTCCTACGAGTCACCAAGATCTATCTATGGAGAAACTAGCAACGAGATAGAGAGGAGTGCATCTACATACCCTTGTAGATCTCTAAGCAGAAGCGTTCAAGAGAACGGGGTTGAAGGAGTCGTACTCATCGTGATCCAAATCACCGGAGATCCTAGTGCCGAACGGACGGCACCTCCGCGTTCAACACACGTGCAGCCCGGTGACGTCTCCCATGCCTTGATCCAGCAAGAAGAGAGGGAGAGGTTGGGGAAGACTCCGTCCAGCAGCAGCACGACGGCGTGGTGGTGGTGGAGGAGCGTGGCAATCTGCAGGGCTTCGCAAGCACCGCGGGAGAGGAGGAGTACTTGGGAGAGGGGAAGGGCTGCGCCAGGGGCAAGGGTGAAGCTCCCATGTGCCTCCCCACTATATATAGGGGTTGAGGCGGCTGGTTTATTGCCCTCCAAGTCCATTGGGGCGTCGGCAAAGGTGGGAGGAAAGAAATCCCATCATTTCCTTCCCCACCGATTGTTATCCCCCCTTTTTAGGGATCTTGATCTTATCCCTTCGAGATATGATCTTATTCCTTCTAAGGGGGGATCTTGGTGCGCCTTGACCAAGGGTGTGGGGCCTTTCCCCCACTACCCACGTTCATGTGGGTCGCCCCATGCTGGTGGGCCCCACTCCGGAACCTTCTAGAACATTCCCGGTACAATACCGAAAAATCCCAAACATTTTCCGGTGGCCAAAATAGGACTTCCCATATATAAATCTTTACCTCCTGACCATTCCAGAACTCCTCGTGACATCCGGGATCTCATCCGGGACTTCGAACAACATTCGGTAACTGCACACCAATTCCCATAACAACTCTAGCGTCACCGAACCTTAAGTGTGTAGACCCTACGGGTTCGGGAATCATGCAGACATGACCGAGACAGCTCTCTGGCCAATAACCAACAGCGGGATCTGGATACCCATGTTGGCTCCCACATGTTCCACGATGATCTCATCGGATGAACCACGATGTCAAGGATTCAAGCAATCCCGTATACAATTCCCTTTGTCTAGCGGTATTGTACTTGCCCGAGATTCGATCGTCGGTATGCCGATACCTTGTTCAATCTCGTTACCAACAAGTCTCTTTACTCGTTCCGTAACACATCATCCCGTGATCAACCCCTTGGTCACATTGTGCACATTATGATGATGTCCTACCGAGTGGGCCCAGAGATACCTCTCCGTCAACCGGAGTGACAAATCCCAGTCTCGATTTGTGCCAACCCAACAGACACTTTCGGAGATACCTGTAGTGCACCTTTATAGCCACCCAGTTACGTTGTGATGTTTGGTACACCCAAAGCATTCGTACGGTATCCGGGAGTTGCACAATCTCATGGTCTAAGGAAATGATACTTGACATTAGAAATGCTTTAGCATACGAACTACACGATTTTTGTGCTAGGCTTACGATTGGGTCTTGTCCATCACATCATTCTCCTAATGATGTGATCCCATTATCAACGACATACAATGTCCATGGTCAGGAAACCGTAACCATCTATTGATCAACGAGCTAGTCATCTAGAGGCTTAGTAGGGACATGGTGTTGTCTATGTACCCACACATGTATCTGAGTTTCCTATCAATACAATTATAGCATGGATAATAAACGATTATCATGAACAAGGAAATATAATAATAATAACTTAATTTATTATTGCCTCTAGGGCACATTTCCAACAGAGGGACCATGGCTCGATGAGGCGATGTGACCCTGTGTGGCTCCGGGATGATAAGCTTCAATTGACCCAGCTCCAGCACACCCAAGCAGGCCTACTAGCTTGCGACAATGCTTCACCAACTTCTGCACTCACAATGAAACAAGGGCATAATAAGTATTAGATTTATGATTGCAAGTGAACAAGATGCATCTGTACCGAGGAGGCTGGAATTGTACCTTCATCGCCCCCCTCAATTTGTTCTCAAATTGTATGCTCCTGGGGATATCATCTAGTGCACCAGAGGCATCGAAGATGCATCTGTTCAGCTCACCGGACTGTAGAGGCATAAGTCAGTCATGATGAGAAATAAAATAATTTAAATACAATCGTCGGTTCAAACTTACCACTCTGTTGATGAGAGGTGCAAACTCCCTAAATCCACTATGCATGTCTCTGATGCCGGTCTGGTAGGCCTCTTCCTCGGGGTCATCCCTCTCCATCTCCGCAATGTCTTCCGCCGCCCACTAAGGCCTGAGATGAATACGATGCTTACGGCCATCATCGTACCACCTCATGTGTTGGTCCTCGTAAGCATTCCAGTCAACCACTCTCCTCTCCACATCTTTATGGGAGATCCGTTGGTTCCACGCCATCACATGAGCTTTATGCTCCTCTCCCCAGTCTGTGATCGACTGATTCTTCTGTCGGCTCATCCTGCAAGGCATTAGCAACAAGAAACATCATAATAAAGTCGAACGCAATGAAATCATGTGCACGAAGAATAAGTGTGGGCACTCACAAGTGGAGTGCGTGGCTGCCGGTATCGGTCGGTTGTCCCAGTCGGGGTATGGTGATACATCCCAAACTGCGCGGACACGCGGTGTGGCAACTGCCACTCGACGGCGTAAACACATATCATGGGCACGATGCACCGCCAAAGAGCATGGTCCGCATCACACATCACATTCAGATCGAAGTTCCACTCTCGATCATGATACGGGCACCGGTTTACCTATTACATATACGTGCGTAAGTCCCCACTCTCGATCAAAAGTGAAATCAAAGAGAAAGATGGTGAGTGAGTTCATATACCTGCATAATCGTCAAAGCGTCGATCTCGTTGGTGTAGGCCTTGTACGAAGTCTTGTTTAGGCCCGTGTAGAGTTTGACAACGTCCCACTCGTAAGCTATGGTGGGGTGTCGAGTATCGTCACCATCCTCGCTATAGGCACCCCATGGGCGTCTTGGCAGCTTCTCCGGACGCCCCACTGACAGCCACTCCCACATCCAAATGGAGAGGCCCCAGACAAAGCCACCGATATCGGACTTGTCTCCCATCCTCTGGGTTGCACCGTCAAGCTGCAAAATACCAAATGAGGATCATATATAACAAAATGTGATGGACATACTTTCGTAGGTAGGCAATGAGATACTCTCTTAACGAACGGTATAGGTAGGCGAGAGATGCGGTCCCCCAACTGTACCCTGCATCCCAGTCTTGCTAGGAAGAACAGATACGACTAGTTGGCAGAGTTCCCGAGCTGTCTGGAAACACGACCTCCGTGAGAAGATACCACAAGTAGGCACTCGCGTACCACTCCACAGTCGCCTCATCGGCGTACTCGGGGCATGTCTTCCGGTGCTCCGAGAGCCAGGGCAATGGTACACCGGATGTACGGTTACCCTTAGCCTCGGGGCAAACACCGATGAGGGTGGTAACACTCTGCTGCCAGTTGGTCCTCTTCACTCGCCCGGTCAGTGCTTGACCATTGATCGGCATGGCAGTAATCATCGCCCAATCCTCCAGGGTCACTGTCATCTCCCCGCATGGGAGATGAAAAGAATGGGTCTCCGGTCGCCACCGGTCAATCAAGGTTGTCAGAGTTGCGTGGACAGATAATGTTGAGCATCCTTCGGTCATCCCCATGGACTTTCCATCGACTATCCAAGCTCCAAGTGGACCCATGACAAGAGCAAGGGCTCATGCTATTCAATCCGAGGTGACATCACTCCTACTTGAGTCCCCCTTTTCTTCCAGTGAAACATGGCTACTGCCTAAGTCCGAGATGCTATGCGTGATCAGGTACAACGCTCAAGCCACAGAGCCAGGAGCTGAAGAAGAAACGACATGCGTCAACTCTCAGGACAGCCCGGAACTTCCGGCTCCCGGAACGTCCAGCCTACCCGGAGCTTCCGGCCTCCGACGACATCGACCAGCACGAGCGTGCCAACTCTCTGGTTAGCCCGGAACCTGCCCGGAACCCGTCCCGGAACTTCCGGCTCCCGGAACCTCCGGCCCGCCCGAACCTTCCGGCCCCCTAACACCAGCCCAGCTCCACCCGTGCCAACTCTCTGGCTAGGCCAGACCCTGCCCGGACCCTCCGACGCCCGGAACTTCCGGCCCTGCCTGCGCGCAGCCACTTGGGCCGAGGCCCGTGTACCCTTTCGCCCCGTAAACTATATATACTCTTCTCCTACCTACGTTCTAGGGTTAGCATTGTGATAGCTCGTTTGAGATAAAGCATTGCTCATCCGTACCGGATCTACTCCACGTGAGGGACCGTGCCTCCTCGGAGAAGATCCATCCGAATTCAAGGCCTCCATCCGGAGAAGACAATCAAGACCTCCTCCCGGAGAAGAACGGTTACTCTTGTATCTTCCCTTTGTTGACTTCGGATCTTGTGTTACCTTGTGCTTTCGGTGATCTAGCCCTTGTGTGATCAATTACTTATCGGTTGAGTGTTTCTCTCGTTTCTCCCCGTGATTTCCCTTGTGTTCTTCCGCGCGTTCTTCGTGTTCCCCCGTAGGTTCCACTCCAAACGTGAAAGATCGGCCCCATAGGGTTCCGCCCTACATCATCTTGGTATCATGAGCCACGTTGATCACGTTTTTGGAGCCCCTACCCTTTGTTTTCTAGCTTGATTTTGTTGATTTCGTCCTAAATCCAAAAATCCCCACCAAAAATAGCCCCAATTTTTTTGTGATTTGTTGGTGTGATGAAGTTTTGTTGGATTTGATCCATGGACCTGCTTTGCTTCGAGTGGATCTAGCTTCCCTACCCTTCTTCCCCTCTAATTTATTCTTTTCCCCTTCGGATTTGGGTTTTTCCTCAGGTTTTTTCGCCCAAATCCACGATCCTCAAGTCTTTGATCTTGGCAGAATCACGACCACCAGAACTTCCGGCCCAGACCAAAACTTTCGGCCCCCGGACCTTCCGTCTTGCCCAGACCTTCCGGTCTAGACAGAAAGGTTGCGCATCTTCAACGACTTCCGCTACTTCGGCAACTCCGACCATGGTGCAGCAGCATCTTCGCCAACGTACTGAAGACCGTGTACCACGACATCATCTACATTTGCATCCGTTTGGAACCTTAAACCGTAAGCAAGGACGGTAATCTCGACGACATCTTTGTCAAAACCTTGCCATTGCATTGATAAACATCATAGTCCATCTTTTGCGTTACTTACCCATTGAGACTAGCCATTGAGTATTGCCGGCAACGTGACTTGTGCACATTAGTGATCATACTCCATAGTATACATACCATACCATAGTGGTGCATATCTTGGCATCAACTTTTTGTTGGGGAATGTTGCAGAAAATAAAAAAATTCTACGCTTCACCAAGATCAATCTATGGAGTCATCTAGCAACGAGAGAGAGGAGTGCATCTACATACCCTTGTAGATCACGCGCGGAAGCGTTCAAAAGAACGGGGTTGAGGGAGTCGTACTCATCGTGATCCAAATCACCGGAGATCCTAGCGCCGAACGGACGGCACCTCCGCGTTCAACACACGTACGGTTGGGGAAGACGTCTCCTCCTTCTTGATCCAGTAAGGGGGAGGGAGAGGTTGATGGAGATCCAGCAGCACAACGGCGTGGTGGTGGAAGTAGCGGTGATCTCGGCAGGGCTTCGCCAAGCTCAGCGAGAGGGAGAGGTGGTACGGAGGGAGAGGGTGGTGCCAGGAGCAGGGGTGCGCAGCCCTCCCTCCCCCCTCTTTATATAGGGGCCTTGGGGGGGCGCTGGCCCCCTAGAGATCCCATCTCAAGGGGGGGCGGCCAAGGGGGGGACTTGCCCCCCAAGTCAAGTGGGGCGCCCCCCACCCCTAGGGTTTCCTACCCTAGGCGCAGGGGAGGCCCAAGGGGGGCGCACCAGCCCACCAGGGGCTGGTTCCCTTCCCCACTTCAGCCCATGGGGCCCTCCGGGATAGGTGGCCCCACCCGATGGACCCCCGGGACCCTTCCGATGGTCCCGGTACAATACCGGTGACCCCCGAAACTTTCCCGATGGCCGAAACAAGACTTCCTATATATAATTCTTCACCTCTGGACCATTTCGGAACTCCTCGTGATGTCCGGGGTATCATCCGATACTTCGAATCGGGTTACCGCATACTAGTATCTCTACAACCCTAGCGTCACCGAACCTTAAGTGTATAGACCCTATGGGTTCTGGAGACATGAAGACATGACCGAGACGACTCTCCGGCCAATAACCAACAGCAGGATCTGGATACCCATGTTGGCTCCCACATGCTCCTTGATGATCTTATCGGATGAACCACGATGTCAAGGATTCAAGTAATCCCGTATACAATTCCCTTTGTCAATCGGTACGTTACTTGCCCGAGATTCGATCGTCGGTATCCCAATACCTCGTTCAATCTCGTTACCGGCAAGTCACTTTACTCGTACCGTAATGCATGATCCCATGACCAACCACTTAGTCACTTTGAGCTCATTATGATGATGCATTACCGAGTGGGCCCAAAGATACCTCTCCGTCATACGGAGTGACAAATCCCAGTCTCGATCCGTGTCAACCCAACAGACACTTTCGGAGATACCTGTAGTATACCTTTATAGTCACCCAGTTACGTTGTGACGTTTGGTACACCCAAAGCACTCCTACGACATCTGGGAGTTACAGGATCTCATGGTCTAAGGAAATGATACTTGACATTGGAAAAGCTCTAGCAAACGAACTACACGATCTTGTGCTATGCTTAGGATTGGTTCTTGTCCATCACATCATTCTCCCAATGATGTGATCCCGTTATCAATGACATCCAATGTCCATGGTTAGGAAACCGTGACCATCTATTGATAAACGAGCTAGTCAACTAGAGGATTACTAGGGACATGTTGTGGTCTATGTATTCACACATGTATTACGATTTCCGGATAACACAATTATAGCATGAATAATAGACAATTATCATGAACGAGGAAATATAATAATAACCATTTTATTATTGCCTCTAGGGCATATTTCCAACACTTTTGTGTCACAACGTTGTCATCGCAAACACAATTGCTATCTTGGTTCGTGAAGTTTTGCATGAGAAAAGAGCTCAAAAGTGAAAGAGCCACCCAAGCTTTTAAGCAAAGAGGAAAGATAAGCAAAGAGCTTATAAGCAAGAACCATAGCATCATACTACATTAAGATTGTCATATAAGATCATCTTGGATCATAGCACCGAAATACCATACTTATAGCATACTTGGGATAGAGGTCGTTGCATTTTTGCCTAGTAGGTTGTGCACAAGCTCTGTATCCGCCTATTGTGCAATCATGCGAGCTCCTCTCTAGTATTGTGCAACAAGAGCATTTTCATGGATTACACATTTTGGCTCACTTTTGGTTTGCACAATCCCAATTATCTATTTGCATGTGTTTCTGTGTACCACTACTTGCTTGGTCTACTTGTTGCATTTGCAAATTTGTGAATCTTTTCCAACATTATTGAAGCTCACTTACAATTGCATCAAATTTTGTGCCACCATCCTAACCAAGCTCCACCATAAGCTTTTACTTGTGTAGGTGTGAGAACCGACAAGAATTGGTACCAATAGTGCTATTTCATTGTCCGCATTTGAGTGAACTAGATTCATCGTCAACATCGGTCAAGGTACATTGGTATAAGTTCTTCTCCTTATACCACTCACATTTTTGCTTGGAATGATGGATAGGCCGAGTACTTCTACCAACCCACTCTTCATCAAGCAAGACGACGACATGTCATCATACGTCACCAAGAGCCACCTCTTTGGTGCACAATGAGCGTTGCATCAAGAGCAACAAGCTATGAACAAACACATCGACAACCTCGCCACCGACTTGTGACTCCCCGAGCAACGTACCAAGGACTACTTCGACAACAAGCTCGACGCGCACAAGCACAAGAATGATGCAAGAATGGATGAGATCCACGCCTTGTTGGTGAACCAGCCTCCTTCTACATCGTCATACTCAAGACGGAGCCATTCAAGTCGACACTCCGACGACTCCTTCTCCGGCTCAAGTACACCGTCATCGAACACTCTTCGATGAGCCGCGCGTCAAGACCATCATGCATCTCTCAACCCGCTACACGACAAGCATTACCAAGAGCAAGTCGATGAGCAAGTACCTCATCCTGACTCAAACCAAGTCGCTTTTGCTCAAGCTCAAGAACCACAACGACTACGGTACCAAGAGGAAGAACGAGCGCGTCTACACCAAGAGGAACAAGACGCCGAGGCTCAACGTCTTCAACAACAACAACGGGAAGCGCAAGCTCTTGAGGCGCAACGTGCCTTCAAGAATCAAGCCGAGCCATCGCAAACCGCAATCGCGAACGGAGCAATCAAGAGGAAGCCCTTTGAGAAGAAATACAAGAGAGGAACTACCAACCGCGAGTGCAACGTCAAGTTCCTCAAGCTCATCCACAAGCTCGTCAAGCTCCACCTCAACCTCAAGTTCAACAAGAGCAAGTTGACCATGGACTTCCTCCTCACCAAGAGCAACATGAGGATGATTAACCTCCATGTCAAGGGCGTCATCATCACCATCGCCAACAACACAACGAAGAGCAACGCTATGGCAAGCTTAAATTCACCATGCCCAAGTTCAATGGAGGCAATGATCCGGAAGAGTACCTCTCATGGGCATTTAAGGTCGACAAAATCTTTCGTTTGCACAATTATGAGGAAGAGAAGAAGATCGCTATGGCATCAATTGAGTTCCAAGACTATGTGCTCATATGGTGGGAACAAGTCCTTGAGCGCCGACAAGCAAGAGGTGAACCTCCAATCACCACTTGGGCTCAAATGAAGGATGTCATGCGAGCACGTTTTGTGCCAACCTACTACAACCGCGATCTCTTCAAGAAGCTACAACTCCTCAAGCAAGGAACAAGGAGTATTGAAGAATATTACAAGGAAATGGAGATATCCATGATTCGAGCCAATGTCACGAAGGATGATGAGCAAACAATGGCATGTTTCTTGAATGGACTCAATCATCCCATCAAGAAGATCGCCGACTTCCAACCCTACTCCAACCTCATTGAGCTCGTGCATCAAGCTACAAAGGCGGAACATCAAGTGCAAGATGACTTCAAGTATGCCAAGTACTCGTCCAAGACCTACTGCTTCTCCAACAACCAAGCTTCAACAACTCAAACCTCTACATCAACCAAGCCTTCTCCAAGCAACAACGACAAGCCAAGTTTCAAGAAAACTTCGTCAAGTTCAAGTCGTCTTCCTCCTACTACGAGCAACTTCAAGCCGCGTGCTTCATCATCTACTCTGATCGATGAGACCGTCAAGACAAGCTCCTTCAAGTGTTTCACTTGCGGCGGCCGAGGCCACAAGTCCTATGAATGCACCAACAAGCGCACCATGATCCTCAACGATGATGACACCTATGACTCCATGAGCGATGAGGAAATGGAAGCCCTTGAGCAAGTGGCCATGCACCGGCGCATGAACGAGGATGAAGATGAGCAAGTCTTTTGTGATGAGGATTCGAGCCCCACTCTCGTTGTCTCCAAGGTCTTGACACTTTAACATCAACAAGACAAATACCAAAGATGCCACATTTTCCACACCAAGGCCGGCATCAATGGAAGGTCTGTCAAGGTCATCATCGATGGAGGTAGTTGTCACAACTTGGCAAGTGAAGAACTATGCTACAAGCTTCAATTGGTCAAGAGGAAGCACCCGCACCCGCACAAGGTTCAATGGCTAAGTGACTTTGGCACTATACGAGTTGAGCATACGGTCCAAGTCTCCTTCAAAATTAGTGCATATGAGGACACTTTGGAGTGTGATGTGGTCCCAATGACCATTTGCCACCTCCTTCTTAGTCGACCATGGCAATTCGACCGTGGTGTCATCCACAATGGGCGTACCAATCACTATAGCTTCAAGATGAAAGGGAAGGAATATGTGGTACGACCTATGTCTCCTAGTCAAGTGATAGCTGACAAGCAAGCCACCCATCATGGAGAGAAGAGTGAGAAAGTGATCCACCCAAAAGTGAGTGAGAGCCACAAGCCAAACTTGAGCGCCTCTTCGCCTAGAGAGAAAAACCTCATACTATTTGCCAAAAAAAGTGAGATGAGAGAAGTGTGTGAGAACCCTTCGAGTGTGATGCACTTTGTCCTTGTGTGCAAGGATGGGGAACCAAAAACTAACACCTCTCACGAGCTACCTTTAGTGTTTCAATCTCTTTTGCAGGAATTTCAAGATGTTTTCCCCGATGAGCTACCCTCGGGTCTATGTCCCCTACGAGGCATTGAGCATCGAATCGACCTCATCCCCGGAGTGCCACTCCCAAACAAAGCTCCATACCGTGTCAACCCCGACGAAACTAAGGAGATTCAACGGCAAGTACAACAACTCATCGACAACGGTCATGTACGTGAAAGCTTAAGCCCTTGTGTTGTTCCCGTTATACTTGTGCCTAAGCAAGATGGAAGTTTCCGCTTGTGTTCCGATTGTAGACCTATAAATGCTATTACCGTTCGCTATAGGCATCCCATTCCTCGCTTAGATGATATGCTTGATGAACTTAGCGGAGCCAACTTTTTCTCAAAAATTGATCTTAAAAGTGGCAATTATCAAATCCGCATACAAGAGGGTGATGAATGGAAAACTGCTTTCAAAACAAAATTTGGCTTATATGAGTGGTTAGTTATGCCTATGGGTTTATCGGAGGCTCCCGGTACTTTCGTGCGTCTTATGCATTTTGTGCTTCGACCTTACATTGGAGTCTTTGTTGTGGTTTACTTTGATAACATTCTTGTTTTTAGCAAATCCATGAAAAAGCATATTAATCATGTTAGGGCCATTTTGCAAACCCTTCACAAGGAACGTCTTTATGCCAACATGAAAAAGTGCACATTTGTTGTTGACAAAGTGGTTTTCATGGGTTTTGTTGTCTCTTCCAAAGGTGTCCACGTTGATGAATCTAAAATTGAAGCAATTAAAACTTGGCCCCAACCCACCAATTTGCAACAAGTGCGTAGTTTTCTTGGTCTTGCGGGTTTTTATCGTCGCTTTGTGAAAAACTTTAGCACTATTGCCGCTCCTTTGCATGCTTTGAGTAAGAAGAATGCTCCTTTTGTTTGGGGATCTTTGCAACCCACCTCTTTTGATGAGCTCAAGTCTTTTCTTACTCATGCACCGATTCTTGCTTTGCCCAACTTTGAGAAAACTTTTGAGGTTCATTGTGATGCTAGTGGTACCGGAATTGGCGGAGTTTTGATGCAACAAAATCGAGCAATAGCATACTTTAGTGAAAAACTCTCCGGTGCTCAACTTAACTATCCCATATATGACAAAGAATTGTATGCTTTAGTGTGTGTGCTACATGTTTGAGAACATTATCTTAGACCTCATGAGTTTGTCATCCATACCGATCATGAAACACTAAAGTACTTAAAAGGCCAAACTAAGTTAAACAAGCGTCATGCCAAATGGAGTGAATTTATTGAATCTTTCCCCTATGTGATCAAGTACATTAAGGGTAAGGAAAATGTAGTTGCGGATGCACTTTCATGCATATGCACGCTTGTCACTAAACTTGAGTTGAATGTTATTGGCTTTGAGCACATAAAAGACTTGTATGCTAATGATACATCTTCTGCTACTCCTTATGATAAATGTTTGACGCATACATCTTGGGAACATTATTACATCAAGGATGGTTATCTTATGAGAGCTAACAAACTATGCATGCTCGAGTCTTCTCTTCGTTTGCTCCTTTTGCAAGAGGCTCATGGAGGCAGACTCATGGGACATTTTGGTCGCGACAAGACATTCGCCACGCTCTCCAAGAACTACTTTTGGCCCAAGATGTTCCGTGACGTCTCACGCTTCACCAACCGATGCTCTACATGTCGCAAAGCTAAGTCCAAAGCTCAATCACATGGTCTTTACATGCCTCTTCCTATTCCTTATCAACCTTGGGAAGACATTAGCATGGATTTTGTACTTGGTTTGCCTAGAACTCGAAATGGAAAGGATTTTGTCTTTGTTGTTGTGGACCGATTTTCTAAGATGGCACATTTCATTCCTTGCCACAAGATAGACGATGCTTCACACATTGCAAATCTCTTTTGTAGGGAAATCTTGCGCCTCCATGGAGTACCAAAGACAATCATCTCCGACCGCGACGTCAAGTTCTTGAGTTACTTTTGGAAGACGATATGCGCCAAGCTCGGAATCAAGCTCTTGTTCTCATCCGCATACCATACTCAAACCGACGGCCAAACGGAGGTGACGAACCGCACGCTATCCACTCTACTTGGCGTGTTGATCAAGAAGAACATCAAGGAGTGGGAGGAATGTCTACCCATCGCCGAGTACGCCTACAACCATGCAAGACATTCTAGGACCGGCAAGTCCCCCTTCGAGGTCGTCTATGGCTTCAACCCGTTGTCCCCATTGGACATTCTACCTCTTCCTCTACAAGAGCGCAGCCACTACAAGAAATCTGTCAACTAGTGACCTTTTGTTAGTGACCCTAGAAGAATTGGTCATAGATTTATGACCATTTTAGACCAATAGGTCAAAAGCTGTTGGGGGGGCTCCAAACCCTAACCTATAACGACCATTCTGGTCAGAAAGGTCATAATGCCATTACAGGAAATGGTCATAAAAGCGGGAAGCACTGTCCACTGCCTCACGCCTAGCTGATAACGACCAATATAACATGGTCACTACACTTGATTTTGAATGAATTAGGATGATTAGGCAGCCACCTCAGCAACCTCGCTTATGTGTCACTGTCTAGGTGTCATTTTTTGTTAAATATTAATATTCGACAACAGACGGGGCACACACTGACATGCAGGACCCATTTGACAGGAGGGGCCGAGTGCTTAATTCGCACAAAAAAATGTGCGCTAGCGGGGACTCAAACCCACGACCTCGCGCTTGCTTCGCTCGCTTGCTACCGCTGGGCTAGAGAGGGACAGTTGCTCAGGTATGGGAACTTACCTATACATTATATAAAACCATAGCTCTCTCGTATCAGTGACAAGTGGGGCCTTCCGACCAGGTGGGTGGCATCGAACAGAGCAACACTTAGTGTTTTTCTAGGTCTTCCGACCAGGTGGCGGCGGGCGGCGGCGGAAACAAGCAACGGACGAGGGCGGGGCCGGTGGGCGGCGGGCAGGCGGCGGCCGGTGGGCGGGGCTGGCGGCCGAAGCAACCACTAGGGGCCGCTCGCCTTGCCCACGACCTCACTGCAGGTGACCTCACCCACGGCCTCGCGGCGGAAGCAACCAGCAGGGGCAGAGGTGGGGGCGGGGCCGGCAGTGGAGGTAACCAGCAGGGGGCGGAGGCGAGGCAGGGCGTGGAGGCGAAGCAGGGGTGTGGGCGACTGACGGTGGTGGGGCCGAGGGCAGGAACGGCGGCCGAAGCGACCAGCAGGGGCCGCTCGCCTTGCCCACGACAAGAACGGCAACCTCGCCACCGGTGACCTCGCCCACGGCCTCGCCGCTTGCCTTGTCCACGACAGGAGCAGCTCGCCGAGCATGGGGGACTCCTCTCCCCCCTCTCCGCCGCAAGCACACCTCCCGGTATGCACCCCTCTCCCCCTATCCTCTCCTTGCCTCTGATTTGCCTCAGATTTGCCTGTGTTGCGCCTCTGATTTGATGTAGGTTTGCTGTAAGCTTGGAAAAATCTGTTGGAAATGTCATTGATGAATTTGGTAGAAATTGTGAAGAGAATTTCTGTTGATGAAATTATTAGGAGAATTGTTGTTGATGACATTGTTAAGAATTCTTTTGGAATTCAGTCAATTATTATTGGTAAATTACGTTGTCAGCAATCAATAGAACAGAGCTCAAGTTGGTCTTTCCCTGAAATAGGATCCTGGGGTTGATGTAGATTTGATGTTACACCTCTGAAATTTCAGCCTCAAAACTGTTAAAGGACCTGAATATTGATGTAGATTAGATGTAAAATAGGAAAAATCTCATTGATGTAGATTTGATGCAATCTTGGAAATGGCATTCACGTAAATTTAAAGTGCTGTTATTGTTGGTGGTTTAACCAAAATAGTTCTTAGTGGCAGCATATATTCTTATTGTTAGTTGTTTAACCACCTTTTTTTGTGAACTAAAATATGTTTTAGTTAGATTTTCTTTTCTCCCATGTGAAATCTGTATTTCAATTTGAACTACTTTTTATTGCTCCCATGTGAAATCAGCAAACCATGTGAACTAGACTAAAGTAGTGAGAAATTGGAAATATCTGAATGTTGTGCTTAGGCAGTTAGTATATAAAGTTGATGCACCTAGATTGATTTGCTAAGTTGCAACAATTTGTTGTCTTTGGCAGATGGACAGAAGCTGGATTAGAAAAGGAGTTAGAAAGTTTTCGAAAGAACATATGAAAGGAGTTGATAATTTCATGGCCTTTGTTCGGGCAAATTTTGCCAAAGATGCTCACATTCTTTGCCCATGCTGCGAATGCCTCAACCGTCCAAGAATGGCTCAAGGAAGAGTGGAAGATCATCTGCTTCTTAATGGGATGTCTGGCACATATGATAGATGGATATATCATGGAGAACCTTTGGACAGTCAACCTCAACATTTTGAAGCTTATACAGAGGCCCCTCATATGATGGGTGGTGGTGATGCTGGCATTGATTTCATGGAAAAGGTTTTGCGAGATAATGCTATTTTGGAGGAAGAGGATGGGCATGAAGATGATAGGATTCCTGACATATTGAAGGATTTGTACGATGCTGAAGATCGTGCTGATGGACATAAGTCGTTGTTTGCTGAGGTGTTAGAGGAGGCAAAGCGCGCAACTCATGAAGGGGGTAAATTTTCAAGATTTACCTTCACCGTGAAGTTACTCCACATCAAGTCTTTCTACCAGATTAGCAATGCCGCATTCAACGCAATACTTCGTCTTTTGAGCTTGCAATTCCCTGATAGTTGTGTTCCCAGATCTTATGATGAAGCATTTGTTGGGGAACGTTGCAGAAAATTAAAATCTTTCCTACGGTTTCACCAAGATCCATCTATGAGTTCATGTAAGAAACAAGTCATAGGAGAGAGATTGCATCTACATACCACTTGTAGATCGCGTGCGGAAGCATTCAATGGAACGGGGATGATGGAGTCGTACTCACCGTGATCCAAATCACCGATGACCAAGTGTTGAACGGACAGCACCTCCGCGTTCAACACACGTACGGAGCGGACGACGTCTCCTCCTTCTTGATCCAGCAAGGGGGAAGGAGACGTTGAGGAAGAAGGCTCCAACAGCAGCACGACGGCGTGATGATGGTGGAGAGGCAGTACTCCGACAGGGCTTCGCCAAGCACTCAACAGAGGAGGACAGGTGTTGGGGAGGGGAGGGGCTGCGCCTTGGATCATGTGTTCAGCCCCCCCCCCTCGCCCCTCTATTTATAGGGGAAGGGGAAGGGGGCCGGCCCCCTCT